>NW_023243166.1:0-1528 GCF_002007445.2 Ailuropoda melanoleuca
CCCATAACGCCGGGATCACGCCCTGAGCTGAAGGCAGACGCTTAACCTCTGTGCCACCCAGGCGCCCCTGGAATTTTTTAAAAGTAAAGTTGGTTATATTAATACTGTGAAGTGGTGGTGTAAGGACTCCTTCTTGTGTTTAAGTTGGAAAGGGGACTACTGTCTGCTTTATGTTTTTTTAGGGGGGCTTGTTCAATTTGCAAAAATAATAACTGCACCTAACAAGCAGAGGATAGATTTTACTAGGTGCTTACAAAATTAAATTAGTATGATCACTTTCCAGATGGTATATCTTTCTATCATGTCTGGCCAAGGCCTAAAGTTTTTGGACCATGGACACTTAAAAGAAAAATTATTTTTCTCCCTATTCAGTGGAAGAAAAAGCTATTACTTCTAGGTATCAAATATGAGAATTATGGTATAAATGATAATCTCTGATTTCCAGGGTGAGTTTGAAATTGGGCACTGTACTAGCATGAATTAAACCCATAACATTTCTTAATGTATCTTTATTCACTAAATCTCAGAAAGAGTCTAGAATAGCTCTCAGTTCTCCAATTAAAATATTCAGCCTAAACTCTAATTGTGATCCCAGAATATATAATAACACAAGTTAAGGAGACACCGTCATTCACTGGGTAATTGCTTATGAAGCAAGCAATAGTCAAACACAGTTTTGCTCTCACTTCATGTTAATCTGCAGCATGTTCAGTATCATTATTGGGAGAAAAAAAAAGCCAATATCTCAGTTTGAAATCTAGTTCACAACTACAGATTTTCATAAAAGATGAAAGTAGCAGCATGAAGTGGTTCTCCCCATTTTCATTGCGGGGCGGTGCACAAAGGCAGAAGGGAGCAGCCCCACAGGGAACTAAGAGTGAATGAGTGTCTACAACGCACCAAGGGCTGTTGTAGTTGCTTTTGTATAGTAACCTACCTCGTCCTTACCATGACTCTAGGAAACAACATACACCCTTATTCTATCTATTATTGTGAGAAATTAGAACTAGACTAGTTGAAATAAAATCCCAAGTTCATATGGTTTTAAGTGGAAGAGCTGGGACTGAGTCATAATCTTGGACCAAAGTCCAAGCATTTGTGAACTATAGTGCCTGAGCGCAGAGACCTGTCATTTATGTGAATGAAACAGAATTTGTATTCAATAAAACATGAATATGAAGAATAAAAATTAATCTTTGGAATAAGACAGGAAAAGGACGTTTTTAAATCTCACTCTTAGAAAATTTGTCATGTTGGAAGACTTGAAGTATTCTAAGCTATCTTTCCACTCATTATCATATTTTCTCTCCTTTGCTACACCATTATCCACTTCATACATGAGACAACTCATAGGCCAGCACTGTTTTACTATCATTTCATACTTACCTGGAGCACATTCCACAATGCTATGGAGATAAAAGAATCACGTTCCTGTTTTACTTCATTCAAAACTATGTTATGAACTATGGATTCCCTTCCCTGCAGCCATGTTTTATTTATTTATTTTTTTAAGTAAACTCCATACCCA
>NW_023243167.1:0-1528 GCF_002007445.2 Ailuropoda melanoleuca
ACACTGTATGCTCACGTTCCTCCCAACGTCAAACTTCATCAAACTCTCTTCTCCTGTCTTTCCTGTCTCTATCATTCTTTAACCTTTCCACTATGAGATTTCAAAAATGCTAACAATCTAAGGGACCTCTTCATAACTCAAATTTCTGTGATAAACTAATTGCAATTTGAATTAAAATACCACAAATATATACCCTAAGGCAGAGCATTAGGTAAAAAGAAAAATAATCTGTAAAAGTCAGTGCTATAGATTTATTTTAAAACGCCTATGTTTCCAATAAGAAAGTCTGAAAAAGAGAAGAAAGAAAATCTGAAAACCAGGTAAGGTCTATGACCTTAGACAAATCAAACTCTGAACTTTATTAATCTATAACACGAGGGTAATGAAGCTTATAGTACCCCCATCACAGACTTATTATGAACATCAAGTGAGTAATATAACATTTCATAAACTACAGGCAATACTACTGATAATAATTAAATATCTGGTATTACGCTGTTACGTATTTTTATCTCAGTTTCAAATATAAACTGATGTAAATCCACTTTCTTCCCTAATTATCCATTTCAGAGTAAAACTATTTACAGCTAACCACTAAAGAAACTGTGGACAATTAGCTCGCCGTAACTTTGAAGATCACAACTGTGAGGCCTTATAGGCTGATTGGCTCAGACTCATGCTCTCTCTCCCAGGGGCAAGAGCTTGCTAATTCCAAGTCAGCTGCTGACCAAAGGATAGCTGTCTGTCCCTTTGTAAGGAAAATGCCATCTACTTGGCACCAATACTCCTACGTTCAATTTGTCAAAATGGTAATTACTCCAAGAACCGCATTTGTGGGTTTGAACCGAGAGGCATCGTATCTCCAGGCTTTGGTGAGGAGGCCAGTCACACAGCTAGAGCCATTAGCTCAAACAGAAAACCAGCTCTGAAATGGGAACACCAACCAGGATCAATCCAGTGCTAGGTGAACCATATTTTCTAGTAAACAAAGTTTGCTTTCTTAATAACTTATTAGAACAGAATACACTCTTTTCATTCTTGTCTTAAAGAATGTAAGGAAAAAACAAACAGGCTATCACCATAGGTAGGTCCCTTCTCTGGAAATCAGACAAAAGCAAGTCCTACTGCTCACCCAAATTAGTCCTGCACGTAGGAGGAATATCACGTTTCTACACTACCGCAGAGCTGACCGGGTGTTAATTTGAATTTTAAGCAGAATCAAGCTTTTGCTCAGGTCCATCCCACCTGTCAGTGGATAGTAGTATAACAAGATAATTACTTCCTCTTATTTCAAAATGCCAGACACCCAAGACTTCCATGGAAAATGAACAGAGCACCTGTATTACATTTTATTCTAATAAGTCTAGGGCTGAGTATCACGGACACCCTCTTCTGTTATTCAGGGAAATGGTGGCAGAGGACACGTAAACCCTACAAAAAGATAGAACGATAGTGTGTGATGATTCCAGAAATATACTCGGGGAAAACTTCTGCAAGAAGCAAGAGGAAACTGTATATCATTCATTCA
>NW_023243168.1:0-1528 GCF_002007445.2 Ailuropoda melanoleuca
AAAAAAAAAAAGAGCTGTAGTTCTTGAAAAGTTTCAAAAATGCCTTAAAAACCTCTCATTTTGAAGTTAATTTTATATACCATTTATTACACACCCACTGTGTACTGTGCTGGGTGATTTTACATACTGTATCTCATTTCATTTAATCCTCATAATTACCCCCCCAATTAGTTATTCTTATCCTCAAAGGCATTCTTATCCCCACGTGTAGATGAGTTACATAAGAGGCAAAAGGTTCAGTGACACGCATATGGCCACACAAACAATAGAAGACTTTGCCATCAGGCCACGCGACGTGCGCGAGCCCCAAGGGGTCTCAGGGCTACAACAATTCACGTTACAGTCATTCCACTGGCTTCGCCATAACATGGGGAACCCACCAAATGGAGCCCAAAGTACGTGGATTTATAAAAATTACTTGTATGTATTATAGGATTATTTAACAGAACACAGGTGTGGCCAGTAAGAAATCACATACTCTGGGGCGCCTGGGTGGCTCAGTGGGTTGGGCCACCGATTCTTGATTTCAGCTCAGGTCGTGATATCGGGGTGGTGAGATCGAGCCCCTCCTGGGGCTCCGCACTCGGCACATGGAGCCTGCTCAAGGTTCTCTCTCTCCCCCTCTCCCTCTGCTCCTCCCCCGCTCCAAAAAATAATTAATTAATTAATTAATTAAAGAAATCACTACTCTGGCCATCTATTCAGGATGAATGTCTCATTAGCATGCGTTCCACGCTCCGTGCATACTTTTTTAGAGACGGAGTAGAAGCCATAGTACTTCAGTCTCGGGTGGGTGCCTGTGGCAGTCCGTGGAGGCCTTCTCTCTTCCTGGTGCCATGAGCTTTGGATCTCGTGTAAGGCTGTCTTCAGAGTGAGGGCCAAAATGTCTGGCCAGAGACGTGAACTTCCAGCATCAGGAGAGCGGAGGACCGGTATTCACCCCTGCAGTCGGAGCGAGAGCCATCACGCTGTGGAAACCCAAGGTGGCATGCGCCCCTTCCGAGAGGGGTCGTTATCTGCACCCTCGCGGGGATGGCTAGATGCAAATGAGACAACCCAACTTCGCTGAGCCTAAATATGATTAATTTACATACTAACATCCAGCTGCCTGCAGCTCTCAAAGATACACAAATGCATAGCGAACTTAATATGTTGAATCTTAGAAGGTGTGTTGTCCCCCAGGGGGATGTAAATGACCCTCACGCGTTGGTGTTAATGAAGGGCTGTGGCCAGAACTGGGACTTCAGATCGAAATTATACACTCCACACCGTGTCACCACATTGCTAGTGGAACGACCTGGGACTATTTCAGGTCATTTCAGATGTTTTTGTTTTTGGTTTTTTTAGGAAATGAAACCACAAGAAAACTATGCAATCTGGAAATATCTTTGATTCAGAAATCTCAGACGGTCTGAAGGGGAAATTACAATTTCTTCTCAGTGAAGTATCTGGCAGATTACAGCACAGCTCTTGAGGGAAGGCCGTTCTCCGTCCGGCCCTCTTGGGTCACATAATACTGGCTGCCACC
>NW_023243169.1:0-1849 GCF_002007445.2 Ailuropoda melanoleuca
CAGTGCTGGACTTACTGGCCTTGTGCCACGTGGACAGCACTGTTCCCTATTCTTATGCCCCTTTTCCAGATAAGGAGACTCGCCCCAGCTGCTCAAGACAGAGCTGGTCTCCGAAGCCAGACTTGCATGCCCCCACCACCTTGGCAATTTTTGTCTATCGAGCTGCACTTGGCAAACAGGGCCTGAGAAGTGACTGCATCCAATANCCAGTACCGACCCCACGGCCCTTGACCACCCTGTGCAACTGAGACCACGTCCAGACCACTGCTTGAGAGGGTGTCTCAACTGCGGAAGGTGCCTGAGGACCCACCATGGGTCTCCCTACACCAGCACTGGCCTCTTACAGACAAAAAGCCAAGCTCCACCTGGGGCGTGGCCGGGCCGGGCTGAGCCCACAGGCCCCAGAGGCCCAGATCCCAGCTGAGGGACTTTTCCATTAAACCTGGGGGCACAGGCTGGCCATCAGCTCATGTGTTGGGGAGGAAGTGGTTTGTTTCACTCAAATTAAAGCAAAGGAGAACCATTCAGGGAGAAAAACTGTGAGCTTCAGCCAAAGCTGTCACCTTGAGAAGAAAAAGAAAGCCAACCCCTTCCTAGAGGGACACAGGTAAAACTCAGGTTGTGGAGTCCCTGAAGGGCAGTGTGGAAGGGGGTACTGAGACTCTCTGGGGCCCCCTATTCCTCCTAATGCCCTCCCTCACCTCCCCCAGCCCAGCAGTCTCTCCAGCAGGCACTCCTCACAGCCCCCTGCACAGGGGAGAGGCCAGGGGGCACCTGCCTCCCTACCAGAATGTGAGGCCACCTCCCTGTGCCCCCAGACCTGTCCCCCTCCCTGGCACACGTCTGCACGCACAAGGCTCCATAACCACTTACTGGATTGGAGCTGAAGTTCCAGTTCAGTAGAGAGATTAAAGACACTACCTTTTACAATGAAAGCAGTCCTTGCCGAGGAGAGGAGCTGACATTCTGGCGGAATAAAGGCTGCTGTTCCCATCCCTCAGCTCGCCTCCAGCTGAGGGGGACGGGACTTTTGGCATCTGGTGAAGGGAGATCTGGGAAGATGAGGATGAATCAGCTCCCCCTCCCCATCCCATGCTGCGCTGTGCCCCTGGAGGTGACAGTCTGCATGTTTCTTAAACAAGAGGACCATGCTGTTCCTGCTGGGCCACTGGCCTCCAGATCCATCCATGTCCTCTCCTCCTGGGCTGCAGCTTTCAGGGTTCTGGGTAGACAACAGAGTCCTATCGACGAGGGAGGAGACTTTGCATGCCATGTCCAGACCATGGCCAGCAGGCCCGCCCACTCCGGAGGCTCCCATCACTGCCACTGCCCTCCCACGGGCAGAGCCCAAGAGCTTGGCCAGCGGTGGGCCTCAGGACCCCCAGACACAGAGCAGAATGGAAAGAGCACCACTTTGGGAGTTACAGCTCATGCTGGGCCCTGCCACTTACTAGCTGTGCAACCCCAAGCAAGATGCTTCATTTCTCTGAGCTCAGTTTCCTCATCTCTGAAGTGGAGCTGTGCAGATAAAAAGGGGATCAGCTGGGGGCACCTGGGTGGCTCAGTCGGTTAAGCGTCTGACTCTTGATTTCAGCTCAAGTCATGATCTCAGAGTCGTGAGATCGAGACCTGCATTGGGCTNCCCTGCATTGGGCTCTGTGCTCAGAGGGGAGTCTGTTTGGGATTCTCTCTCCCTCTCCTTTTGCCCTTCCCCCCTATTCTCTCTGTCTCTCTCTCTCTAAGAAAAGGGGGGGAAGGGATCAGCTAGCACATAGCATGTGCTCAATAAATGCTTACTTCACCAATCTCATGGTGGAGATCTCCAGTGCCAGAAAAGTAGCTGCCTCGA
>NW_023243170.1:0-318 GCF_002007445.2 Ailuropoda melanoleuca
GTTTCCCTATTCATGAAGGGTGATGATAGTGCTAAGACGGTTCCTGTACGGTGTTGTTTCTGACGGACGTGCTTTCGGCATTTTCGTTACATTGTCGCCAGCAGTTTTGACAGGATTTCCCCAGGGAGCAAACATTTCGTTGGAAGCGGGTTTTGGCCGTAATGTCTTTCTCAGTGCTGTGTTCGTCGTGTTTCACTCACGGTACCAAAGCACTTTGATTCCTGTTCCACCTTCTATAAGGCCGTCGTGACTTCAAGGGCTTTCCCCTCACACTTTGTTTCTTGGTTCTAAGGGCTGGATCCTCCCCAGGCCCCTACA
>NW_023243170.1:451-1752 GCF_002007445.2 Ailuropoda melanoleuca
CTTTTCATTCATGCTCCCTTACTCACGAGAGATGATGATCGTTGATATTTCCCTGGTTTGTGTGGTGTCTCAGAGAGCACTGTGGGGCACACTCGTCAGGCTTCCGCGACCACTTTCCCTCATGGTTCCCTATTCACGAAGGGTGATGATAGTGCTAAGACGGTCCCTGTACGGTGTTGTTTCTGACGGACGTGTTTTGGGCCTTTTCGTTCCATTGCCGCCAGGAGTTTTGACAGGATTTCCCCTGGGAGCAAGCACTTCGTTGGAAGCGGGTTTTGGCCGAATTGTCTTTCTCAGTGCTGTGTTCGTCGTGTTTCACTCACGGTACCAAAGCCCCTTGATTCCTGTTCCACCTTCCATAAGGCCGTCGTGACTTCAAGGGCTTTCCCCTCACACTTTGTTTCTTGGTTCTAAGGGCTGGATCCTCCCCAGGCCCCTACACCCAATGTGGAATCGGGGTCCCCAGTGAAAAGGCTGCTGTTCGCTGGAGGTGTTTCCCTGGACGCTCTGCTTTATTACCAATGAGAAGGGCGCTGAGTCCTCGAAAATCCTGAACCTTTTCATTCATGCTCCCTTACTCACGAGAGATGATGATCGTTGATATTTCCCTGGACTGTGTGGTGTCTCAGAGACCACTCAGGGGCACTCTCGTCAGGTTTCCGCGACCACTTTCCTTCATGTTTCCCTATTCACGAAGGGTGATGATAGTGCTAAGACGGTCCCTGTACGGTGTTGTTTCTGACGGACGTGTTTTGGGCCTTTTCGTTCCATTGCCGCCAGCAGTTTTGACAGGATTTCCCCAGGGAGCAAGCATTTCGTTGGAAGCGGGTTTTGGCCGAATTGTCTTTCTCAGTGCTGTGTTCGTCGTGTTTCACTCACGGTACCAAAGCACCTTGATTCCTGTTCCACCTTCCATAAGGCCGTCGTGACTTCAAGGGCTTTCCCCTCACACTTTGTTTCTTGGTTCTAAGGGCTGGATCCTCCCGAGGCCCCTACAGCCAATGTGGAATGGGGGTCCCCAGCGAAAAGGGTGCTGTTCGCTGGAGGTGTTTTCCTGGACGCTCTGCATTATTACCAATGAGAAGGGCGCTGAGTGCTCGAAAATCCTGAACCTTTTCATTCATGCTCCCTTACTCACGAGAGATGATGATCGTTGATATTTCCCTGGACTTGCGGTGTCACAGAGACCACTATGGGGCACTCTCGTCAGGCTTCCCCGAGCACTTTCCATCATGTTTCCCTGTTCACCAAGGGTGATGATAGTGCTAAGACGGTCCCTGTACGGTGTTGTTTCTGACGGA
>NW_023243171.1:0-1529 GCF_002007445.2 Ailuropoda melanoleuca
TAGTTTTCAATTATTTTTCCCATTCTGTGGTTGCCTTTTCATTTTGTTAATAGTTTTTTTCTATGCAGCAGCTTTTTAGTTGAATATAGTCCCGCTTGTTTACATTGCTTTTGATGCCTTTGCTTTAATGTCAAATCAAAAAATAATAATAATAATTACCAAGACTGATGTCCAGAGGAGCTTACTTCCTATGTTTTCTTCTAGGAGTTTTATGGTTTTGAGTCCTAAGTTCAAATCTCTAATCTGTTTTGAGTTGATTTTGTGTATGGTAAAACATATAGGGCCAGTTTCGCTTTTGTATATTGGAAATCCATTTTTCTCAACACCATTTACTGAAGAAACTATCCTTTCCCTATTGTATATTCTTGGGTCCTTTGTCGAAAATTAACTGGCCATATATATGCATGGATTTAGTTTTGGGCTCTCAATTCTGTTCTGTTCATCTGTGTCTGTTTTTATGCTAATACCATACTGTTTTGATTACTGTGGCTTTATAGTATAATTTGAAATTAGGAAGTGTGATGCATCCAGCTTTGTGCTTCTTTCTCAAGATTGTTTTGACTACTTAGGGCCTTTTACAGTTACATATAAATTTTAGGATAGTTTGTTCTATTTCTATAAGATATGCCACTGGAATTTTACTAGGGGCTGCATTGAATCTATAGGTAATTTTGAGTAACATAGACGTTTTAACAATATTAATTCTTCCAGTCTATGAACACACAATTTCTTTCCATTTTTTTTCATCTGTATCTTATAGGACTATGGAACCAAGAAGCTTGTGTTCAAATCCTGTTTTTATCATTCTCAGGTGGTGTGACATTGAGCAAATTATTTAAATTTGGGGTGCTTTAATTTCCTAATCTATAAAATGGGGATGGTAATAAATAAATCGACTTCATTCATAGGACATGATGAATTAACATTTATGGAGAACTTAGTGCTTAGCACCATAGATGAACTATTTATAATATGTCACAGAAAATGTTAAAAAAATAGTTATTGTGATTAATTTTTTTGTGTCAACTTAGTTGGGCCATGTTGCTCAGATATTTGGTCAAATATTATGCATTACATTCATTATTCAAACATTATTCTGGGTGTTTCTGCCAGGGTGTTTTTGGATAAGAGTTACCAAAAAAAAGTGAAAATAAGATTACTCAAAGAATCAGTGGACTTTGAGTAAAACAGATTGCTCGCCATAATATGGATGGACATTATCTAATCAGTTGAAAATCTGAATAGAACGAAAAATGACCTCCCCCAAGCAAGAAGAAATTCTGATGGGCTGCTGCCTTCAAACTTCAACTGCACCCTCAGTTTTTCCCTGGATCTCTAGTCTGTAGGGCCAGCATATAGATTTTGAACTTGCAGGCCCCAATTATCATGTGATCCAATTCTTTAAAAATAGTTTCTCTGGGACGCCTGGGTAACGCAGTCGTTAGGCGTCTGCCTTCAGCTCAGGGCGTGATCCCGGCATTCCAGGATCGAGTCCCACATCGGGCTCCTCTGCTGGGAGCCTGCTTCTT
>NW_023243172.1:0-1529 GCF_002007445.2 Ailuropoda melanoleuca
CTTAAAGAAGGTTTAACTCCAGGGCAGGAACACCTTAGTTAGAGATTCTTGTTTAACCTTGATAGAGTGCCAGAATGCCTTTTTTTGAGAAGCAAGATCATGCCTGCAGCCTGATTCAGTGTGTGTGTGTGTGTGTGTGTGTGTGTGTGTGTGTGTGTGTGTGAAAGAGAGAGAGAGAGAGCGAGAGAGCGAGAGAAAGGTTTGGCTAATTGGCAACAGTTCTCTAATTACTTGGACTCTTCCATCATGACCTAGTTGAGTTTTGGGTTCACAGTTTCCTCTTCAACTACAGGTTTTCTTTGTGTTCTAGACTGTGCTTTCTCTGTTCTGACTTATCAAACAAAAGAATTCATACGGCTTTTCATTATTATAAAAAAATGCCTCAGTATTTGTGATTGCTGATGTCTCCATTCTCAGATTGGGGCTATATATAGATTATTCTCTACTACTGTTTTAATAGGATTTTGGAAGGAAAGTAAATTTACATGGTATCTTGAACTTGATATCAGAATTCTTATGGGCTGAGGGGGCTGGAACCTGAGGCAGAGCGGACTGTATGGGATAGTCCTGAGTGGGCCATTACAGGAGGAAAATAGTAGAGATCCTTACTTCTATCTTTTGAGAGCTCTACTGTGTGAAGATGACAGTAACTGGGCTGTTATGGTTTTGTTATATGTGGTATGCTAAAATTTGATGTCATAAGACTATAAATCAGGGGCCTCACAGACTGAGTGACTTGGGTCCATAGGAAGGTAAGATAATAGATAAGTTTGGGGATACAGACATCAGTAACAGTGGTTTGGGGTTATTAACATCAAAATGAAATGGATATTTCCATCAAAATATAAAGACATCTCAAATGAGAGAGCGTGTTCTAACGAGTCTTAGGTATATACTTGAACAAGATAATGTTTTAAAGTTTTTTACTCATTTTTCCTAAAAAGGAGGAATCTTGAGGAGGGCTAGCCTGGTTAAAAGTGAAGACTCCAGAGCCAGATTTTGGGGGTTTGAAATCTATCAGTTAAATATGACAGCGTGTTAAATAAGCAGTAGCCTGCAGACCTAAAGGATTGGGAGCCAGAAGTGGTTCAATGAAATGAATATGCATGGATTATCATTCTGTGGCAAGCCCCCTACCGGTCCCTGGGGGCAGAGAGAAAGGAATTTTTTTCTGTGGATAGGCAGCTTGTAGCTGGATAGGGAGATGGAAATGATTGCTGCTATCTAAATTTTCTAGCTCAAATTCCAGAATAAAGATAGAATGTCAAAAATCATATAAATTCATCATTAGAATATGAACTATCTTATATGTATATTAAACTGTGTTCTCAGATCACATATCAGAAGCTATGTAGCTTTGGAAAGTGCTAGCACATAGCAGGAATCTAAATGGAACTGGATTGAAATGCAGGAAACTATTAATAGAATTACTAACAAATTTGATAACATATAGTGAAAATAAAAAGCTTCTGCACAGCCAAGGAAACAGTCAAAAAAACTAAGTGGCAGCCCACGGAATGGGAGAATAT
>NW_023243173.1:0-1529 GCF_002007445.2 Ailuropoda melanoleuca
AAAAAAAAAAGGCAGAAAATTGTACCATCAGACTTCTGTGTTTTAGAAAGACATTTTGGCTTCTATGGCAGACCCAAATGTCCGACCATAATGAACATGTGTTATCCGTCCTTTTCTACAACTTGACCCCCATTAATAACAATTTGAAAACAACTTAGCCAGAAGTCACTAGGGTGGTTGGTAGAGACGTTGTTTTCTCTTTCATGTTTCTATGGACAGCTCTGAAATTGCAGTCTACTGAGACAGAATGTGGAGCTTGATGAAATCAGGAAGTAGTCATGAGTTCTCAACTATAGTCAGCTTCATGCCAGTGCATAGATGCATTCAGAAGACCAAAACTTCGGGCATCTTTAATCCTCATCTTAAAACAGAAAAATCAGAATTTGAGTGTGGAGCTTATATTTAGGAAACAAGACAACTTCACTTTACCTATTTGGGTCTAAATTATGGAAAGAAGGATAGGACAGGAGTACAGTAAGTTTTCTATAAGTTATTCTGCCATGGACTTTTCAGACCTATTTTTGCAACTGAGAAATGAATTTTTTGTTTTTTAAAGACCCATATTTCAGACACTTTGTAATCAAACACATCCTTACAGCCTTCCCTGGAGATATCTGTTGAGTAGTAGATCAGCAATTTAAATTCATGAAAACAACCTGAATGTCATAGGTTGGTATTTTGATTTCTCAATATAATATGTTATAGGGATGAGACAGCATTAGAGAAACTGGGCTCTTAACCAGCCTCCATTCAAGGTAGACATATACTATTAAGAATTTTTTCAAAAGAATGATGGATTTTTATTAATACATCATCAGAAGCACTTATGTTTATATTACACTGAAACTGTTAGTAGAACACTGGGCTGTATGGCCCCCAGCTTAGTTCTGTTAGCACAGCCTGTTCTTGAAGTTTTTCCTCAGTGAGATCCAATATATAAAAATATATTTGTGTGAGAAAGAAATATCTGCAGTG
The DNA here is from genome assembly GCF_002007445.2 of Ailuropoda melanoleuca. Classification (NCBI taxonomy): domain Eukaryota; kingdom Metazoa; phylum Chordata; class Mammalia; order Carnivora; family Ursidae; genus Ailuropoda; species Ailuropoda melanoleuca. The sequence goes on from NW_023243173.1 coordinate 976, forward strand.
AGTCAGAACGAAGATGTAATGATAAAAAAAGCAGTTTTCTCCCCATGCTCCTCATGGTCTATTCTTCAAAGTCTCAGCTAGGGAAATAAACAGGTTCAGAGGGAGTTTGCCTTTTCAAACACCTTCCACAATTGTACATTAGCACTGCCACAAGAGAGAGTGAGAAACAAGAAAGGAAACATGCTTCCTGAAAAAGTGTCCATTTAGAAGTGATTGACAATATTCCAATGACTAGATTTTTCACACCTGTTGACAACCCAGAGCTATTTCTTCACACCTTTAGCAGATGTCAACCTGTAATGCCGATGAAATTCATTTTGTAGTTCACATGCCACCCAGCTGAGCGAGGCAACACTCTGGGGAAACCCAGAGATGTGGAAGTTGATGAGAAACAACGAAAATGCTGTTGAAAATTGCTTAGATCTCAGACCTGTTCTTGGTGGCCCTTTCTGCCTCACAAAGATATATTGGGTTGGACTAGTGATTCCGGTAGGACTCTTATTCTGGGAACTGTAAGAATTCCGAGGAATCCTCAACCCTTTCTGATTTTGTTT
>NW_023243174.1:0-1529 GCF_002007445.2 Ailuropoda melanoleuca
TATTATCAAATTTTTACAACTAAAACAACAAAAGCACAGAGAAGTAAATGATGTGTTCAAGGTCATAGAGCAACCAAAGGGTGGAGTTAGAATTTGAACCCAGGCCATCTGGAACCAGGGTCTCCACCCTCAACCTCCCTTTATACTATTTTTTTGAATGTGAAGTCCATACTCAATGGAGAAGTACACCAGAGAGTTTAAAGCAGAGGGAAAAAAAGGCCTCAAGACATAAAGTTCTTACATTTTCTATTTTATTTTATTGTATTGTTTTATTCTATGTACTGTTTTATCCCATTTACTGAAAGTGTTTTCTAATAATCATTTGATAGGTAGATATATATTCATGGTCTCACTTTCACTGAAGGCTAGAAGATTAACCTACATACATGCACACACAGAACACAATAATTTGTAATGATTTAAACATCTCCAAAATTCTAAGACTTTAGTCTGGTCTGACCAAAAGATCTCTTCCTTTCTTATTAAAAAATGAGACCCTCTTCTTGAAAGCAGGTATGATCATTAATGCCATGTCAGTTGAAGTCCCTCATGAAAATACTGAATAGAGTCACATAATTGGAGATTTAGCAGAACAGAGTAGGTGTTAGACAGTGATAGTAAAATCAGATATGGCTATTATCTCAGCGCCTGCAAACCTAGGCATTTCACACTAGAAACGATTTACCAGTCTCAGGAGGGACGAAGAAAAAGAAGCCTCAGATAGCATATTTACAACAGCCAGCATATCAGTATTCCTGAGATGCTACTGCAATCATCAGGGTTCAGTCCACCTAAAGCATATGCCAAGGACATACAAAAAAGAATGTCAAATAAGAAAATTTTGTTGGATTGGGTTCTAAAACAGATGTCCAATAGCAGAGCTGATATAAGAACATCATTTATTTTCTCTATTCTTCCTACCAGTGAGCATTCATTATGATTGTGACCTTAATTTTGTACATGATACTCCAACTGAAAATTATATTTACACGTCAATGGCACTGATATTCTATTTCCAATCTCAAAACTTAATATTAATTTAAAACTTTTTTTAAAAACTCTTCCTCATGAAATTTTAAGTCATTATATAATGTATCATCATATTCAGTTTATTCTATTCTAATTGCCATCATAATATAAACCAAAAACCTTTAGTAAATATGCTTTCTGAGATAAAATATTTTTAAGAAAAATTTAGTGTTAAAACATCTTCTCAAAGTCCATTCCATATCCATGTAAATCTCATTCATACCCACCCATCTGTGTCTTGGAGGACAGAGCCAGCAAGCGTTTAGAAAATAAATGTTGTTAAAGAATTGTAATACAGATGGGGATGAAATGATGGAGGGAGGAGAGTATTAGATTGAAAACAGCATTTTAATATAAGATTATAGAGAGAGATCTAGGTTAAGATGGCGGAGGAGTAGGGGACCACTTTCTCAGCCGGTCCCCTGAGTCAAGCTGGATAGGTACCAGAACAGCAGGAACATCCACGGAATCAGCCTGAGACGCAGGAAGATACATCTGGA
>NW_023243175.1:0-1779 GCF_002007445.2 Ailuropoda melanoleuca
GACAAAATACAGCATCCTTTCCTGATTAAAACCCTTCAGAGTGTAGGGATAGAGGGTACATTCCTCAGTTTGATAAAAAACATCTATGAAAAGCCTACGGCGAATATCATTCTCAATGGGGAAAAGCTGAAAGCCTTTCCCTTAAGATCAGGAACATGACAAGGATGCCCAGTCTCGCCGCTATTNAATACAGCATCCTTTCCTGATTAAAACCCTTCAGAGTGTAGGGATAGAGGGTACATTCCTCAGTTTGATAAAAAACATCTATGAAAAGCCTACGGCGAATATCATTCTCAATGGGGAAAAGCTGAAAGCCTTTCCCTTAAGATCAGGAACATGACAAGGATGCCCAGTCTCGCCACTATTATTCAACATAGTAATAGCAGTCCTTGCAACAGCAATCAGACAACAAAAAGGGATAAAAGGTATTCAAATCGGCAAAGAAGAAGTCAAACTGTCTCTCTTCACAGATGACATGATACTCTATATGGAAAACCCAAAAGACTCCACCCCCAAATTACTATAACTTATAAAGCAATTCACTAATGTGGCAGGATACAAAATCAATGCTCAGAAATCAGTTGCATTTCTATACACAAACAATGAGACTGAAGAAAGAGAAATTAGGGAATCCATCCCATTTAAGATAGCACCAAAAATCATACGATATCTCGAAATTAACTTAACCAGAGAGGTAAAGGATCTATATTCTAGAAACTACAGGTCACTCTTGAAAGACATGGAAGAAGACACAAAAAGATGGAAGAACATTCCATGCTCATGGATCGGAAGAATAAACATAGTTAAAATGTCTATGCTACCCAGAGCAATCTACACTTTCAATGCTGTCCCGATCAAAACACCAATGACATTTTTCAAAGAGCTGGAACAAACAGCCCTTAAATTTGTGTGGAACCAGAAAAGGCCCCGAATCGCCAAGGAATTGTTGAAAAGGAAAAACAAAGTTAGGGGCATCACGTTGCCTGATTTCAAGCTATACTACAAAGCTGTGATCACAAAGACTGCATGGTACTGGCACAAAATAGACCAATGGAACAGAATAGAGAACCCAGAAAAGGACCCTCGGCTCTATGGGCAACTAATCTTTGACAAAGCAGGAAAAACATCCAGTGGAAAAAAGACAGTCTTTTCAATAAATGGTGCTGGGGGAATTGGACAGCTATATGCAAAAGAATGAAACTTGACCACTCTCTCACACCATACACAAAGATAAACTCCAAATGGATGAAAGACCTCAGTGTGAGACAGGAATCCATCAAAATCATAGAGGAGAACATAGGCTGTAACCCCTTTGACATCGGCCACAACAACTTTTTTCATGACACATCTTCAAAGGCAAGAGAAACAAAAGAAAGAATGAACTTGTGGGACTTTATCTGCAAACGACACTACAGATAAAAGACTGGTATCCAAGATCTACAAAGAACTTCTCAAACTCAATACACGAGAAACAAATAATCAAATCCAAAAAATGGGCAGAGGATATGAACAGACACTTTTCCAATGAAGACATACAACATGAAAAAATGCTCAAAATCATTAGCCATTAGGGAAATTCAAATCAAAACCACATTGAGATACCACCTTACGCCAGTTAGAACGGCAAAAATTGACAAGACAAGAACAACAAATGTTGGAGAGGATGTGGAGAAAGGGGATCCCTCTTACCCTGTTGGTGGGAATGCAGGTTGGTACAGCCACTTTGGAAAACAGTGTGGAGGTCCCTTAAAATGTTAAAAATAGAGCTACCCTATGATC
>NW_023243176.1:0-1530 GCF_002007445.2 Ailuropoda melanoleuca
TATGTATGTATGTATGTATGCATGGGGATGTTGGGGCAGAGGAAAAGAGAGAGAGATAAGCCCAAACAGACTCCATGCTGAGCATGGATGATGTGGGGCTCTCTCCCAGGATCCCAAGACCATGACCTGAGCTGAAATCAAGAGTTGGATGCTTGGCCGACAGAACCACTCAGGCACCCCTCCAAAGTTTGAGAAAATAAATTTCTGTTGTATAATCCACCCACTGTATGATAGCTTGTATGGCATCCCTAGTAAACCAGTACAGGAATTGAGAGATTTAAGTGCCGGTCTGAATTGTGCAGTTAAAAAGGCCTTCTGCCTGCCTGTCTTCCCACTCACATTAGCCTTATAGGTAAGAATATTCTGACAATCAAAGAGATGTCTCTGACCTCCTTCTGACATGATGCAAGAGGCGAATCCTGTAGGAGTTCAGCGTGTGCAGATGCTATGCTCTAAAAGCGGCCATTTTCCATGTTTAGTAGATACAAATATTACTTATAAAAGACTTGGCAAGTCTGAAGGGGTCTTGTGATTATGATGAAGGGACCCTTCATTTGAAAGGGAAGGAACATCAAGATAGTTGCCAGAATATGAAGGGAGACTCCTTTCCTCTGTGGGGCTGATCCTGGCATGCAGGGTTGATTGTGTCTAAAGACCACATGATATTGAACATCTCAGCAAATGCCAAAGGTAATCTGATGATAACCAGAAACTAATGTCATGATGCTTCATAAATGTACTGAAACATAAAAACTCTTGCTAGAGGTGGTGGTGATAATGAGAATACTGTGGAGTAATTGAATTTACCCTGACTTGCCAAGATTTTTGGCTAAGATAGAATAGGTGTGTCAGTTTGGAACTTCAAGAAAGCAAGTACTGCAGTGCCCACAAGAAATAAATTGAGGGTAATGCTGACAAAAGAAAAAGGAAAGGAGGTGCAGAAATAGTAAAGAAAGCCTTTAGACTGTGAAGTAGGTCTGACATCTGTTAAAGGAGAGGAGGGAGAAAGGAGGATTGGGTACTAACAGTTTCTGACTACTAATAGTCCTGAGAGACGTGCAGTCATCCTAACAGGCTCTGGCTCAGAGACGGTGCAAAGAGGAGTCTCGCACCGGATAGAAATGGCCAGAGAACCTCACCGGGCTCAGTTACGGGCTGGGAACTGCCCCAAGCAAACACAGCGTTGGCCTGAATGCAGCAGCAAATCTCAAAGGGGCTGCAGCTGAAGGCTGTTAGCTAAATGCACTCAACGAGCCTTTACTCTCTTGAAGGGAGATCTGGGTAGCACACCTCCCTGGCTGATATATAGGGTATCCAGTTTTAGATAAAATTTATTTATAAAAATATGAGGAATTCTCATCTGAGGCCTGTGGTTTCAGAATATTTACTCTGTTGTGTTTGACATTATAGCTAAAATAATTATTATTTAAACTTAATTCTGAAAGTTATTAAAGTCCACGTGTAAGGAACTATGGATGCTTACAAATGGCCACAAATTGCTGCTGTTCCTTTCATCAGTGCGGGGGTCTA
>NW_023243177.1:0-1530 GCF_002007445.2 Ailuropoda melanoleuca
AATTAACAACTCAGGAGATATGCGCTTATGGTTTAGTTTCATTCTTTCAAATTGATGTTTTTATTCTAAGACTGATTGTGCTAAACTTCTCATTTCAATGTCTGCGCTGCCCAGACTTCACAGTGTTATCTCCTTTTTTCTGCCTCCAAATCCAGGAAAACATTATAAATATCTAATCAACAATTTTATTTTAAAGGAGATATTTCAAAATATAAAAGTTATCAAAAAGGTGGATATTTACAGTTACATCATAGGCTACTATTAACAGTGAAGTGCACAGAATATGTAAGACTTTGAAGAGGAACTCTATGAAGTATAATAAACAGCTATATGTCGTCACTGTTTTGCCATTCTACATGTCTGTGACCTGGAGAGTCGTCTTTTTCTGTATCCAGAAACCACCAGGGGTAGAAACTTGGCCTCCTGTGGAAAAATGATATCTTTTCAGGAACATTATCTCTAGAAAAGACAAACCCACGTCTTTAGAAGTGTTTCCAGTAACTGGCATGCAGTAATAAAGCCAAGCTATACTAAAGTTTTTGCTCATTTCTGGAATGTGGATCAGGATGACTATTCAAGTTAGAAACCTCCGGTCTATAAGCAGTATTGAGTTTAAATCTTGGCTTTGACTGAAGTGTACAGGCAAACTGTTATTATAAAGTGAGGGTGATGATAATAGCCACTTTACTGGGAAGAATGGGAAAATGAAGGTAAGTGCTCAGCAATCTGTGAAGATTTTCCTGAAACTAAACGGTCATTAATGGTTCCTTGTCTAAAAGGAGTCAGTGAACAGTAGCCTCAACCAATATTCATTGTACAATAAGACATTCATAGTGACTTTCTCAAAAGGTGGTGCATAATCAAAACATACTGAAGCATGTCTGCAAGTATATATGAACCATGGGGCTAAGCCTCCGCTTTTATGCAGAGATGGTGTTGGGAGAGAGTCTATGTAGGATTATTAAAAACATAAGCAAGATCCTCCTTTGGCAGAATTGCAGATTATCCTCCTGCAGATAACAGTTACAAACTCGGGACAGAATAAAACCAACTCTTCAAAGGCATTGGAAGAGCAACCAAAAGCTGGTAGAAATTGGAAAGGTGTCAACTCTTGAAAGAAGAGAAGTCCAGTGGGTAAGATTCATCATCATATGTGTTTACACCTGAGGTTAAGTCCATGAGGACAGTGAAGTCATAGTCTTACTAGCTCAGAGAGTCAGACAATAGAGTTTGGGCCTGCCAGAATTACTGAAATATGAGAGATAATATCCTGAAAAGGGCATTGCCCCCCCAATCTGCATATAAACTCCGTGTAAACCCTTGAACTTCACAGGCTTGGAAGAGACGTTTATGCTGGACTAGAAGAAGCACAGTTCCACGTTGTAGGGAATGCTGTGTGTTAGAAAACTGAGGGCTGCTTCTAGGATCTGAGGGCCTTGGTACTCTTACGGTAAAGAATGGAGTTCCACCAACAAACAGGCTGGACAAGCGTCTCACATTAGATTGCAGCTCCAGCCAGCCGCAGCCTTA
>NW_023243178.1:0-1530 GCF_002007445.2 Ailuropoda melanoleuca
TATCTTTTTCATTCTAATGAAGAGACCAAAAAAAAAAAAAAAACAAAACAAACAAACAAACAAAAAAAACCACCTTAAATCGCCCTGGATCCCTATTGAATGCCATGTGAGCAAAGACATGATCCAATTATAGCACATTCAGAGAGCAATTTCTCCTCATTTTATTAGGCAATCAGTAAGATGTACTCTATTGTCTGTTGGAGGACTATGAATTAAAGTGCCTGGAATCGGAAGAGAGCTCGGCACAGTCTATTTTCTCCCAAGCTGGAAGTATCTCTGAATACACTTTGTGGCTCATTAGAAAAGAGAGGCAGAAATGATTGAGAGCCAGAAAGACTGATCAAAGAACTAAATATACAGCTTACCAAATGATGCGTAGCAAGGGTGAGAGGGCAAAATGGGATCAGTAATTGATAGAGGCATACCACAAATGAGTAAAGGAACTTGTTTAGAGAGCTAACCAGAAGCAGGACCATGAACTTGAGCCTAGGAAATACTAATCTTAACCCTCAGAGATGGTGAACTCATCACACGGCTTGTTGAAGACTCCCTTAGGAAACAAAGGAAGAACCCAGACTCAGTCAAGCAACTGACTGCTGCTCTGGAGCAGGTGGGCAATTGAAAACACACACACAGGTAATGCTCAGAACCTATAGTAAAAGAATTATAAAATTTTAATAGAGGAGAGATATACTATGTTCTTGCTTAAGAAAGCTCAATATTAAAAATGCTACTTCTCCATAAATTAATTTTAAAATGTAATGCAGTTCCCCCAAACAATATGACCACTCTTTTTCTGAAATTGGATAACATTATTAACATTTCATATGGAAGAATAAATGAGTTACAATAATGTCTAAAGCAGTCCTGAAAAAAAGGATTAATAGAATGATACAATTACTGTGATTATTGCAATGTGGTAGCAGTACAGGAATAGACAGGTCAAATGAACAAAATAGAACAGCCAGAAATAAACAGATGTGTGTCTGTGGACAGGCGTGCACATGTATTATATGCTTAAAGTAGCATTACAATTCAGTGAAAAATGGGAAAGGAGATGAAGTTGGGCCGTGTAGCTGGCTAATTATAAAAAGACAAAAGAGAAAGTATAACTCCACCATTACAGCTTATGTAAAAACACATTCCAGATGATATTTTTAAATGTAAAAAAAACATAAAATCACCAAAAATATTAGGATTACTACTCAATACTACTTAGTAGCACTTAATAAATATTTGTGAATGATTTAGTGGTCATAAAATGTGATTGCAAAAAAATTGATAACAAAATTTGTGACTTAAATTCTGAAGAATCTGGTTGCCAGGGCTTCAAACATATTGAAATTACGGAATATTTCACAAATTCTGCATGATTCTATAGTTAATTTCCTTTTCAGTATTGTCTGTAGCTGTCAGAAAATTAATCATTTGCTATTGATATTTGGAATTCCTTTTCTACACTTTGCAATTCTAAGATGGTTTTTGAAAAGGAAAAGAAAAGAAAAAAGAAAAGCATACCTCAGACCCCCC
>NW_023243179.1:0-1530 GCF_002007445.2 Ailuropoda melanoleuca
CAGTGTCTTTAAGAATGCCAAGTATGAGTAAAAGTTAAGTAAATATTTGTTAAATGAATGAATAAATTTTTCTGATTTCTATGTCCATCTCTCATTTTTCCAAATATTGGCAGAGAGAAGGGATGTAGTTTATTGGATCCCCTCAAATCCTCCCATGTGCATGGCCTATTTCTTAGTATTCCTGTAAGGATCATATTTTTATAAAAGTATATAATTTGATATAAAAAATTCCAAAGTATTACACAAATGCCCCAAATGAATACTATTTAACTTTATTGCTATCTTAAGTTTACTGTTTCTGCCTTTTCATTTTGCTTTTTGCTTTTTTAATTAAGATATAATTGACATATTACATTGTATTAGTTTGTATACATTGTATACAGTGTATTAGTTTGTATAGTATGTATTGTAAAAAGATCACCACAATAAGTCTAGTTAACATCCACACCACACATAGTTATGAAATCTTTTCCTTGTGATAAAAAAAAGTTTGAGATTTATCCTCTTAGCAACTTTCAAATATATAGTACAGTTCATTTACTAAGGTCATCATGCTGTACATTACATCACCAGAACTTATTTCCTTTAGATTTCATTAACTAAAGCTTTTCATTCCCATTATCTAGCTTAAAGAGTACTTACTTTTGTTTCATCCTAGTCCCTGCTATCCTAACTTTTATTCTTCATTTATTATTACTTTTAAAAGAAAATAGTGGCAATACTACATGAAGAAAAATAAGTGAAATTCAAATTAAGAATTATTTTCTAGAACAATTTATGTAACATATTTTGTTGCATGAAAATTTTGAAGTCAGTAGCTATAGTGTAATGTGGAAAATGTAAATTTGTCACTGATAATCAAAATAAGCTCACTGTCTTGCACTCAAAATACACAAAACTTACTGGTCAGTTATTCTTTCTAAGAGGTATTAACCTCATTGGAGTCAGTCTTGACTGCTGAACACTTTCTCAGCTGGGTGGCCATTCTGGGCAGTCTAAGCTACCTTACCTCTCTTACTTGTTCTCATTGTCCATGACTTCCTTTTCAGAAACCTTAGACCTTTCAATTACCTCCCATGCCACATCTCTTGCTTAAATATCTCCCACTCACCTTACCTAAATATATGTAGACTAGTAAAATGTTACATAAAAAATATCAATTGCACCTCTTTGATTAGGTTTATTCTTAGGTATCTTATGGTTTTTGGTGCAAGTCTAAATGGGACTGATGCCTTAATTTCTCTTTCTGCTCTTTCATTACTGGTGTAGAGAAATGCAGCAGATTTCTGTACATTGATTTTGTATCCTGCAACTTTACTAAATCTGTTTATCAGTTCTAGCAGTTTTTTGTGGAGTCTTCTGGGTTTTGTATATAAAGTATCATGTAATCTGCAAATAGTGAGAATTTTACCTCTTCCTTGTCATTTGGGTGCCTTTGTTTCTTTTTGTTGTGTGATTGCTGTGACTAGGAATTCCAGTACTGTGTTAAATAACAATGAAGAGAGTGGACATCTATGTCTTGTTCCTGAC
>NW_023243180.1:0-1530 GCF_002007445.2 Ailuropoda melanoleuca
TTTTTTAATGGCATTTTTATCAACAAATCCATAGATTTAACATAAGAAGTCATAGATGTTTTATGATGGACTTGCATCTAATATTTGCAGGGTGCAGGAGGCCTTCATACCACATGTGTAAATTTTTAAAAATATAAATCATGCTAATGAGTTATTAGGTAAAACTGTCTTCTACCTTGGCAAATATAACTTCATTATGACAAAATTGACAAATATAAGAATGAGGTTGCAATCATCAAATTTATCAAAGACAATTATAATTAATTATTGTGGTTCAGGTATGGGCTCTTGATAACTATGTCAAAGCAAAAACTGCACTGGACAGTTAAATAGGCAAGGAAGATTTTATTCAGGGCTATTACAATGGGTAAGAGAGAGGAGAACAGAGTCTGTACTCTCAACTCCAGTAAACAAAGGGCTAGAGAGTTCTAAAGAACTGAGGGTAAGGGGAAGGAGATCATGGCTATCTGTGTTTGCTAATCGTCCTTACCCAAAAGAAAAGTAAATTTTGCATATATTCACACTAAAACGTAGTTCTACAATTTGATGCCAGAGGAAGCTGGGCTAGGATCTTCCAACAGAGATCGGGAGATAGGGTGTTATCTTCCTTGATGATTTCATTTCAAAGGGGTGGCTCCCAGGTCCTTGAGAATGTCCTAGGTTGTGATATTGGCAAGAGACTTTTTAAGAGATTTACATCTCAACTGGGACAAAGAAGAATTTGTAATTAACAAGTTTTCTAAAGTAAATGTTTCAAGAAAAAGGAGAGGGAGAGGTCTCTGTGGTTAGGCCATTTGGATTCTATAACAGCCAGTATGAAAAAGAGGTTAGGACCCTAGAGGCAAGAAGAAAGCTGACTAAACCACTATTAACGATAATGATGTAAAAGAGTTAAAAATAACATATAATTGTGGGGTTTTTTTCAAAAGATTTTATTTATTTATTTGTCAGAGAGAGAGTACAAGCAGGGGGAGCAGCAGGCAGAGGGAGAAGCAGGCTCCCTGCTGAGCAAGGAGCAGAATGTGGAACTGGATCCCAAGACCATGGGATCATGACCCTAGCTCAACATAGCTGCCTAACCGACTGAGCCACCCAGGTGTCCCTCCAATTGTGTTTTAAAAGTATATAAATTAAATACGAAGTAAGCTTAAGAATCTTAACAACAAAATTATATGTTCTTCAGATTTTTCTTCAAAACAAGCTATCATATTAAAAGCCAAAATTCAAATTCTAAATGAGTATACATTTTAAAACAAAAATATTAAAATTGAATATACAAAATTGAATTTTTGGAAGTCCAATTATAAATCGTACTAAACGTTTTGGTAAAAAATGAAACTACTCCCAACTCTAATGTTCAATGTCCACTAGATGACTGTGTTAAGAATCAGTTTCGAGGGGTGCCTGGGTGGCTCAGTCGTTAAGCGTCTGCCTTCAGCTCAGGGCATGGTCCCGGCGATCTGGGATCGAGCCCCACATCAGGCTCCTCCACTGGGAGCCTGCTTCTTTCTCTCCCACTCCCCCTGCTTG
>NW_023243181.1:0-3567 GCF_002007445.2 Ailuropoda melanoleuca
AACGCCAGGATCACGCCCTGAGCCGAAGGCAGACGCTTAACCGCTGTGCCACCCAGGCGCCCCTGCTTTTAAGATCATAATGTATTCTGAAGCCTGTTTCCATATTGTTTCATGTTCTTGTACAGTTGACATCCTTTTCAGATGAAATAGGTTCAGGGGCTAAAAAGCAAAACCAGGAGAAAATTTCACATCTGAAGGAAAAACATTTCAAATCATCATGGAGACATGTAGCTATCTTGGCACTACCATGCTCCTGTGAAATGGCAACATCTTAAATAAATTTACACTTTTAATGTCTTCATTTAGAAAAGTTGTACCACTGTGACATGGAACAAGCTAACATCAGAAATGCCTATAACTTTTAATAAAGATAAAAATATCTATCGTGAAACTTCAGCAATATTTAAACAGTAATTTGAAACTATTTAAACTACTCAGCATATGGATCAAAAATATCTTACAGCTCTGGCTGAAGAATACCAATGAAAGAGAGGAAGGCAAAAATTCTACCGGCTTAAATTCCTTACCATTTATAATCTGTTTTGAACCTAAATATGGAAGAAATGTCTGAATCTTTAAAAAAATTAGAATTTTACTATTTATTTTGATAAAAATCATATCAAAATTATCCAAAACAGTTTTTAAAAATTAATTTTCTGCTATTATTTTAATAAACTTTAGGGTTAAAATTATTCAAAATAATTATATTATAAAAAAGGCCACCTCAAGTATCTGGAAACTTTTATTAAAAACATAGATGATGTTCTTTGTATATGAATTGAATCCAAGTAATTCCTTTCTACCAGGGATGCCTGGGCCTGGGGTTCTCCTATGTTCAGTCCTAGGAGATGGCCTTCAGTGCTGTTTTTTCCCTTCCCATAACCTGTGTCAGTCCCCAAATGGCTCCAACTTGATTCACAGTGTTCTGGGCCAAGTTTCACAAGAGCCTCTAGAATTTGGTTTTGAACACATCGAATTTGAGTGATTACATTATATCCAACTGAAAATGTCCAGAAGACTATGCCAGGCCAGGTCCTCTGAGAAGCAGTCACCAAGACAGAATTTGAAGTATAAGAGATTTATTAGGAAAATACTGTGAGAATTAAGCAGGGAGAGGTCAGGAGTCCACAGGGAACCAGCAGTTGCAGGTGTGACACTTGTGAAAGGTGTGAAAAGAAAGGAGGAAGGTTGGATAAGAATTGCTTCAGACTACTGTGAAGTTCTGAGCAAGTCTTGGTCAGGCTGGTGGGAGCCCCAGAGCAGAGGCTGTTCCCCACCCCCCACCACCTCAGGTTCTGTGTTGAGCAAATGTTCCCAGTTCTAGTGTGCCCTCTATGTTTGGTCATCAACAGGGAGCAGCCAGCCAGACAAGGCCTCAGCATGGGTGTGAATGCTATGGTAGATCCTGAAGATAGAAGTTGTCAGCTAACTACATTCTTTTTAGCAGGTTGTTACTTGAAAGAAAATGTGAGCAGCATTTCTTCATGGCCACCACAAAGGCACATGGAACTTGGTTTAAAAATGTGGGAAGGTTGTCTTCTAAATAGTTGGCAGAGCATTCCTTTTATGAAGGTAACATTTTGATTGGCAAAAATAATAAACCAATTGATGTAAAAGGCTGTCTGCAGAAGCCCAAATAATACAACCCTTGGTTAAGATGCTCTGCGTGAGGAAAATCCTTTTATGATTTACTTAACAAATATTTACTGAGCACTTAGGTCAGGTCAAATGTAGTGAAGATAGAGCGGCCATTAAAACAGATCATAATCAAGGCACCTGGGTGGCTCAGTTGGTTAAGTGTCTGTCTTCGGCTCAGGTCATGATCCCAGGGTCCTGGGATTGAGCCCCACATGGGGCTCCCTGCTCAGTGGGGAGCCTGCTTCTCTCTCTGCCCCTTCCCCTGCTCCTGCTCTCTCTCTCTCTCACAGGTTCTCTCTCTCTCTCTCAAATAAATAAATAAATACATTCTAAAAAAAAAAAAACAGACTATAATCTCTGCCTTCATGAGTTATACATTATAGTGGGTAGAAAGATAATAAAACAAATAAATGAGCAAGTTATATAGATTGTCAAAAAGTGATAAGTGCTTTTTGGGGAAAAAAGGGAAAAATAAAGGGAAACCAAATTCTAGAGGGAAAAATAAAGCAAGGAAGGTGGGTAGGTAATTTGGAAGTGAAGGGTTGCTGTTATAAAAATGGTGTCTGGAAAGTTTTCACTGAGCTGACAATTGAACAGAAGCTCAAGGAGGTAGAGAGAGTAAGCCACTTAGACAGCTGGGGGAAGATCATTCTAGGCAGAGGGGAAAAAAAAGGCTCTGAGGCAGGCGTGTTCCAGAACTGCAAGAAGACTTTTGTTTGAACAAGGCAGGAGTTGGTAGCAGAGAAGTCTAGGGGGACCAGGTCAAGGAGGACACATTATAAAGACTTTGGCTTTTCTGCCAAGTGTCATGGGAAGCTATTTGAGGATTCTGAGCAGAGGAATGACATGAACTGACACGTTTTCAAAGGATCTCTCTGGCTGCCATGTTGAAAATGGGCAGTAGAAGGGCAAAGTGTAAGTATAGAGACCAGTTAGGATTTTATTGCAATAATCCAGGTGAGAAAATGGGAGGAATTAATTTTTCTCCTGAGAAGAAAGGGGCAGAAATGGGAGAGGAAAGGAAGTCTAAAGAAAAGGTATAAGGAGACATGGCCAATGAAGGTTTCCCATTTGATGTGGGTAAGAGACATTTTAAGAAGGTGAATGCCAAATATGACCTTTGAAATTGTTGCCATGTTTCTGTTTCTGCTTCAGATTTCCAGTCAAGCCTATTTTACTCACAAATGTATTATGGGAGTGTATGTTTGTCTATCTATCATATATCTTTTTTTATTCAATGAAGGGTCTGGGTCTTGGTATGTTACAACTGTGTTGGCATATATAACAGTGGATACTCATGGTAGCAGAAACTTTAGATCAAATATAATTAGGAGAATGGAAGCCCTGGGAGTTGGCAGAAATCTTAGGGAAGGTCTCGAAAGTGAGATTTTTTTTTTTAAAGATTTTATTTATTTATTCAACAGAGATAGAGACAGCCAGTGAGAGAGGGAACACAAGCAGGGGGAGTGGGAGAGGAAGAAGCAGGCTCATAGCGGAGGAGCCTGATGTGGGGCTCGATCCCATAACGCCNTACTTCAGTAATTATTCCAGATAGAAGAAAGAGATGGTAGGTTTAGTAAAGACAGTGAAAGACTAGAATGATAGGTAAGAAACAATGTCACCTGTTGTGAAAGAGTCTGCAGGTTTCCCACCCAAATCCATGTTTCCACTTCTTATTTACAAACCCTAATTTTTATTGCATGGCTAAAATACTGTATTTCTTATCCTCCCTCTGTAACAAGGTTTGGCTCAGTTCTTGCCAATGAGATATAAGTAGAAGTTGGATGGAAGTTGTTGACAAAATAAGAAGGCACCTTGAAAGTGTACAGGCAGCTGGGATGAGTCCTTCTGGGTAATTTAGGTTTTCTGTTTATGGCAATATAACTGCCATATAATACTGGCAGCCACCATTTATTGAGCCCTATTATA
>NW_023243182.1:0-1530 GCF_002007445.2 Ailuropoda melanoleuca
CTCAAGTTTTTATTTAAATTCCAGTTAGTTAACATACAGTGTAATATTAGTTTCAGGAGCAGAACTTAGTGATTCATCACTTCCATACAAGACCTGGTGCTCATCACTACGAGCGCCCTCCTTAATGCTCATCACCCATTTAACCTGTCCCCCACCCACCTAACCCATCCCCCTGCCCACCTCCCCTCCAGCCACCCTCAATTTATTCTCTATAGTAAAGAGTCTGTTTCTTGGTTTGCCTCTCTCTTCTTTCCCTACTATGTTCATCTTTTCTTGAATTCCACATGTGAGTGAAATCATAGTATTTGTCTTTCTCTGGCTTATTTTGCTTAGTATAATACTCTCTAGCTTTATCCACATCATTGCAAATGGCAAGATTTCATTCTTTTTTGATGGCTGAGTAATATTCCATTGTATATATACCACATCTTTATCCATTCATCAGTCAATGGACATTTGAACTATTTCCATACTTTGGCTATTGTTGATAATGTTGCTAAAAACATTGGGGTGCAGGTGCTCCTTCAAATAAACACTTTTATTTCCTTTGGGTGAATACCTAGTAGTGCAACTGCTGGCTTATGGGTAGCTCCATTTCTAACTTTTTTGAGGAACCTCCATACTGTTTTCCAGAGTGGCTGCACCAGTTTGCATTCCCACCAAGAGTGTAAAACTGCTCCCCTTTCTCTGCTTTTTGCCAATTAGCATGTCTTTGAAGAGCCATCTATGTTGTAGCATGTCTCAGAATTTCATTCCATTTTAAATCTGAATAATATTCTGCTGAATGAATATACTGCAAACATTTCATTTATTTATTCATTTGTCAATGGGTATTTGGGCTGTTTCTACCCCTTTTGGCTACAGTGCTGTGAACATTAGTGTAAAAATATCTGTCCTAATCCCTGCTTTCAATTCTTTGGGCTATTTACCTAGAAGTGGCATTGCCGGGTCATATGGTGATTCTGTTTAATTTATTGAGGGATCACAATACTATTCACACAGTACCTGCACCATTTTGTATTACCACCAGCAACACACAAAGGTTTCAATTTCTCTCCATCCTCACTAACACATTTCTTTTTTTTTCTTTTTCACTTGAGATAGACATGTTTAGTTGTTTAATCTTTATAATCCTTAAAATAGAAACATTTTGTACAGAGCAAAAGAAATTAAATAGTCCATCTCCTCTGTGATTACTACCTTCTATTGTTAATCATTCTGCAATGTATTGAACACATGCTATGAGTCAAGTACTTCTAGCAGTTGTAAAAAGAATTAATGATTTGCTGGACGAATGCTCATGAGAATCTGAATCATCACTAATGACTTTTTTATCAGGATCTGAGCATCAGTGTCAAATTTGATGCCAATGTGCATAACAAAATCCACTTCTGATTAAAAAACTGTAATTCAATTTATTTAATAAATATTTCTTAAATGTCAGACACTGTCTTTGGCATTAGCAAAAAGGGATAAGTAAAAAGAAAATAGTCTCTACCATCATGGCATTTATTTATTTATTATTTTTAT
>NW_023243183.1:0-1531 GCF_002007445.2 Ailuropoda melanoleuca
AAAAAAGAAGTGGTCTATATAGACAATGGAATATTACTCAGATGTGCTAAAGAATGAAATCTTGCTGTTTGCAACAATATTGATGTATCTAGAGTGTATTATGCTAAGTGAAATAAGTCACACAGAAAAAGACAAATACCATACGATTTCACTCATACGTGGAATTAAGAAAGAAAACAAAGGAAAAACGAGACCAAAAAAACCCAGGCTTTTAACTGTAGAGAACTGATGGCTACCAGAGGGGAGGTGGGTGGGGGACGGATGAAATAGGTGATGGGGATTAAGAGTACACGTATCTTGATGAGCACTGAGCAATGCATAGAATTGTTGAATCACTATATTGTACACCTGAAGCTAATATAACTTTGTGTGTTAGCTATACTGGAATTAAAATTTAAACACACACACCCACAGAAACACACACAAATCCCAAGTGGGAATGATATCACAGGTTCTCTGCCTCTCTTCAAAGCAAAGACTAATAGGAATCTTCTAGCTGTTAACTTTAGAAACCTTAGAAAAGGCATTTTGTTTAACAATAATTCCCACTCAGAAGGGGGACTGAAGGAAGCCAGGTGTACGTGGCCTGCTGCTGGGCAACAGTGAAAGACTTTTTCTCCCATACAAGAACAGAGTGGGGTTCAAGAAGGGTGAACCATTTACCCACTTCTCCACAGGGGTTTTGCCTTATTATAGTTTTGTTAATTTTTAGTTCCCACATAAGACATGTCCATAGCAAAATTTAGGCACACACATACACACAGCATAGATACATCTTCTGGTCTTAGCCCGAGGCCTGCCTTACACAGTGGCCCTTAGCTACATTACTTTCCTCTTTTTAGTGATGGACAAACTGAGAAGGGTGGTCACTTTGGTATTCAGCTTAGATGTCTCTTCTCTCAAAAAAGAGTCCCAGTTTCCACCATAAGTAATTTAAAGCCCTCTACTTCCTCTTTCAAACACATTTCACACCATTACAATATCCTGGTTTAACCCATTAGATGCAAGTCCCCTGACAGCAAATGCTACACTCTCTCGTTCACTTTTGTATCCTCAGTGCCAGGCACAGACCACATTTTAGGGGAGATGATGGTCTTTCTTTCATCTCCCTCGTGTGGCTGCCAGTTTGCATGAATGGACTCGGGTATCCTAATTTCTCTGTTACAAAGACACCATCCACCTTAAGAAACACAATAGGAATGTACAAGCCTTCAAATCCGTGCTGCTGCTGTATCATTCATTGTAACACCTTCACATGTGACTTGGAAGTTTGGGCTGGGTCTAATAATTAAAAAAAAAAAAACCCTAACAGATAACTAAGACTTATGTAGCCCAAATTATTGTGTTGGAAAGAATTACCAAGATTTTTATTCTAAAAAAAAAAAAAAGAAAGAAAGAAAGAAAAGAAAAGCAATGTGAAGGGAAGTGTGTTGAGAAGTGAGCAGAGGCAAATTGAAGGGGAGCCTGCTGGCTGGGACAAAGGAGAATTTTTAGATGATTACAGGCAGTTTTGGCTGGGATTTATGCACTT
>NW_023243184.1:0-1531 GCF_002007445.2 Ailuropoda melanoleuca
AACACAAGCAGGGGGAGTGGGAGAGGAAGAAGCAGGCTCATAGAGGAAGAGCCCGATGTGGGGCTCGATCCGATGTGGGGCTCGATTCCACAATGCTGGGATCACGCCCTGAGCCGAAGGCAGAAGCTTAACCGCTGTGCCACCCAGGCGCCCCTGGTTGAGAGTTTTTTGATTACCGACGTTAATTTCATTGCTGGTAGTCAATCTGTTCAAATTTTCTATTTCTTCCTGATTCAGTTTTGGGAGGTTATATGTTTCTAGGAACTTATCCTTTTCTTCTAGGTCTGATATTTTGGCATATAATTTTTCTTAATATTCTCTTATAATCCTTTTTTTCCCTGTAGTTTCGGTTCCCTCCTCTTGCATTTCTGATTTTGACTCCTCTGTCTTATTTTGATGACGCTGGATAGATGTGTATCAATTTGTTGATCTTTTCAAAGAACCAGTTCCTGGTTTCATTGATTTGGTTTTGTTTGGTTTTGTTTTGCTTCTATAACATTTATTTCTGCTCTAATCTTTATTATTTCCTTCTTTCTACTGGTTTTGGGTTTTGTTTGTTCTTCTTCTGGTAGTTCCTGTAGGTGTAAGGTGAGGTTGAGATTTTTCTTGCTTCTTCAAGTCGGCCTGTTTTGCTATAAACTTCTCTCTAGAGCCACTTTTGCTGCATCCTGAAGGTTTGGGGCTGTTGTGTTTTCATTTTCATTTGTTTCTATGTGTTTTTTTAAAATTTCCTCTTTGATTTCATAATTGACCCAGTCATTGTTAGTAGCACATTATTTAACCTCCATGTATTTGTGGTCTTTCCAGATTTTTTCTTGTGGTTGATTTCTAGTTTCATAGCGTTGTGGTTGCAAAGGGTGCATAGTATTATGACTTAATTCTTTCTGAGTATGTTGAGACTTGTTTTGTGGCCTCACATGTGATCGTCCTGGAGAAGTTTCCACATGCACTTCGAAAGAATATATATTCTGCTGTTTTAGGATGGACTGTTCTGAATATATGTGTTAAATCCATCTGGTCCAGTGTGTAGCCATTATTTCTGTATTGATTTTCTGTTTGGACGATCTATCCATTGATGTAAGTGCGGTGTTAAAGTCCCCTACTGTTACTGTATTAGTACTGATTACTGTTATGCTTGTTCTTAGCTGCTTTCTCTATTTGGGTGCTCCCATATTGGGTGCATAAATATTTACAATTGTTACATTTTCTTCTTGGATTGTTCCCTTAATGATTATGTAGCGACCTTCTTTTTGTCCTGTCCCAGTCTTTGTTTTAAAGTCTAGTTTTTCCCATAGAAGTATTGCTACCCAGCTTTCTTTTCACTTCCATATGCATGATAAATGCTTCTCCATCCTCTCACTTTCCATCTGCATATGTGGTTAGGTCTGAAATGAGTCTCTTGTAGGCAGCATACAGATGGGTCTCACTTTTTTTTCTATCCCGTCACCCTGTGTCTTTTGATTGGAGCATTTAGTCCATTTACATTCAATGTAATTATTGGTAGGTATGTACTTATTGCCATTTTGTTACT
>NW_023243185.1:0-1531 GCF_002007445.2 Ailuropoda melanoleuca
CTACTCTTCACTTACTCTCTTCTGTCTTCAATTTTTTCCTTCTCCTCTCCTTTCAAACTATAAGTCACTTTTGACTTGGAAAATCTCTGCCCAGTCCTGATACAACAGAAGACAGTGGGCTTTGGAATCAGGCAGAGAAAGATTCAAATACATGCTCCATTCTGTCTAATTCCATGATCTTGGGCAACGTTCTGAAGTTCATTTATCTCATCTGTAAACTGGATATGATGCCTACCTTTAGCTGCTATAAAGATTAGCAACAGTGTATATATAGGTCACAGCAGCTCCAGTAATAACATTATTAACACTAATAATAAAAGTAGAAATTACTTATTAAGTGTTCACCATTTACTAGGCACTATTCTAAATGTTTTACATAATTAAGTTCTCATACAAATCTCATGTGGTTATACTATAAATGCCCCCATTCTTCAGATATAGAAACACAGAAGTTAAATAATAAGCAAAAGATTATATAGCTAGTAATTTTTAAGGGTAGTACAAAGAAGGTAGACGTTCAATAAATACTAACTTTATACCTCACTTCTTCCTCCATCTCTATCATGTGTCTCCTTCCTTCCTTGGCTAATGATTTTGCATGTCACCCTAACCACCATAAGCTCCATTTTCCTCATCCATAAAATGGGTATCATCCCTAATTTCTAGAAATACACTGAAGACCCAGTGATAAGAATGGGAAAGTGCACCACACCTAAAATGTACTTAATAAATACTTGTTGGAAAATAATTATATTCACTTACATTTTGTTCCACCTCCTTCAACTTCTAGAAATCTAGTTCTGATCTCATCATACCTCAATGGTTTTGTAAATAATCATTAATGATAAAGTTGTTAAGTGTAAGAGGGTTCCAGTTTTCATCCTTATCCTTTTGGGTGGCCTTGCCACTACTGACCAACACGGCTAAGTCTCTCTCCTTCCTGGCTCCCAGAATCCATCCTTTCCTCTTTTCTTTCTACCTCTGAACTTCCTTCTCAGTTCCATGTGTTAAATGCACTAATATCCCCCAAGGTTTGGTTCTAGCCTCTCAACTTGCTTCTTTCCCGCCTCCAGCCCCTAGCTTCATGGGCTGGTTTGGGGCAGAGGGGGAGGGGAAAGGAGAATTTCTATTTTGGTTTGAGTTCCCCCATAAATAGAGACTCTGAGCCAAAGTTTTGAATGTAAGTAGTTTATTTGGTGTTCCCAAAAAACAGTGGGAGGGAGCATGAGAAGTAACACAGAGAAAGGAAGACAGCCAATCAAAGGTACAAAATCAAGTCAGATACCACTGTGGGCAACTAGAGCTTGATCCTACTGGAGAATGCTGGGAATCAGTTTGGAACATGCTCTTTGGGGAGCCAGGAGGCAGGGACCACTTATTCACCAGCTCCCTCCAATCATTAGTTGAAGATTGTTCCTGGAGAGTGTTAATTCTCAGACACTTCCAGCCTGTGTGCAAGCAAGCAGAGCAGGTGCCAGCCAACAGTAATGCCCTTAGGCTGTTGGAATGCAGCCCAGCCAGCTCTACAAAG
>NW_023243186.1:0-1531 GCF_002007445.2 Ailuropoda melanoleuca
AGAAAGTCCTATAAACACCATCCTTCAGAGTTATGTTTACAAAGCCATCTACTATGTGTACACAGAAGATTGCAGGGAAGAAATCTTTGGGTTCTGTAGGCACCGCATGAAACCCCGTGGTGCTCTTAGCAGGTGCTCTGCAGGGCAGCTGGAACCTGCCCCCCAAGGCCCTGGGGAGCCCTGGGCCACTGCCACCTCCCTTTCCTGGGTGGAACATGGTGGAGCGGCCTCTAAGCCTTTCTCCTTACTTGTGCAAGGCCATTAGAAATGACATTATAGTTCTTTTTCTGAAATCACCGAATACACTGGTTAGGCCAATGATTTTTCAGACTCATTTTTACCACTTCCCTGAAAAGTTGTTTATAAGGATATTTTTCAGCTGATATAGAGAGTATTCTTATTTTGTTCCTCCAAGGTTAGGCTGTCCTAGCTAGAGGCAGGAAAGGATGATAGCCCCTAACGGCACCCTCTTGTATGAATTTTGACAGTTCTACAGGACAGGATAATGGCTCCACCTTACAGCGCACAGAAGACCACCTGGCTGGGCCCACAGAGGGCTTTCTGCACAGCCCTCTGTGATCCTGTGACCAACACATGCTCGGTGCGGGGAGGGTGGGACTGTGCTGTCCCGGATGTGGCCTGCACATTGGTTTGCCCTTTTCACGTACTTCTGTCTCCCCTTGGGGGCTTGGAGGGGTTATGGGGGGCAGAACAACACGACATAAGGCTGGGTAGAATTGGAATGGGAACCACGGTTCTACTGTGTCCCTCTGTGCCTAATAAATCTGCCTTGGAACTCAAGGAACAGCAAAGAACCCTTTCCACAAGCCAGGTAGCTTTTGTTCTCTCCTCCACCATGCTGTTTGGGATTATTTAGGGTTAGTTTTGCCAAGTCCATTTCAATTAAAAAAATTTTCTTTCTTAAACCTCTCCACTTGACCCAATACTGCCTTCATGAAAATTAAGGTGGGATTCGTTAATTTTATCCTATCATCTTCAACTAATATCTAGTCCCATAGGATTTTTGAGGAAACCTTTTGTCCTCTAAGGTCCGTGCCTGCTGCCAAGCAGTCACTGTTTATCACGTGCCCCTCTCTCGGGAGGAAGCTGCCTGGTTCCAGAGTCCTCTGCAGTGAAGGGGCCCGTGTACGAGTGAATAAATGAAAGCCAGCTGGTTTGTGAGTGGGACTTTGAACACTGTGGCCTCCAATATGCAATTGTGGGATTCTGTAAAGGGAAGACTCTGGGTTCAGATTTTGGTTTTCACAGTTACCACTTGTGTATCCTTGTGCAATTTTCAAAAGGCTACCGATTATCCTGGGAATGCAAGCTTTTCTTCCAACGTTGCTGCAAGGAGGATGGGGCTTGCCTGGGGATGCTGCCCTACACCCTGCCGTGTGTTCCCTTATGAGAGAAACATAAATAAAGCAGCTAATATGTATCACCAGAAAGTAAAGACCAAGATATGAACAGACACTTTTCTAATGAAGACATACAAATGGCTAACAGACACATGAAAAAATGTTCAAAA
>NW_023243187.1:0-5276 GCF_002007445.2 Ailuropoda melanoleuca
CTTTGAAAGAATAAACAAGATCGATAAGCCACTGGCCAGACTTATTCAAAAGAATAGAGAAAGGACCCAAACTAATAAAATTATGAATGAAAGGGGAGACATAACAACCAACACCAATGAAATAGGAAGGATCATTAGAGACTTTTATCTACAGCTTTATGCCATTAAATTAAACAACCTGGAAGAAATGGATGCCTTCCTGAAAACCTATAAGCTACCAAGACTGAAACAGGAAGAAATTGATTTTTTAAACAGGCCAATTAATTATGAAGAGATTGAAGCAGTGATTAAAAACCTTCCATAAAGGGAAAACTCCAGGGCCTAATGGATTCCCCAGGGAATTGTTCCAAACCTTCAAAGAAGAAATAATACCTATTCTCCTAAAGCTATTTCAAAAAATAGAAACAGAAGGAAAGCTACCAAACTCATTCTATGAGGCNAAGAGAAAGGACTGAGATTATTAAAATTATGACTGAAAAGGGAGAGGTCACGACCAGCACCATTGAAATTGCAAGGATTATTAGAAACTTTTATCAACAGCTATATGCCAAAAAACTAAACAATCTGGAAGAGATGGAGGCCTTCCTGGAAACCTATAAACTACCAAGACTGAAACAGGAAGAAATAGATTTCTTAAATAGGCCAATTAACTATGAAGAAATTGAGTCAGTGATAAGAAACCTCCCCAAAAACAAGAGTCCAGGGCCAGAGGGATTCCTCGGGGAATTCTACGAAACATTCAAAGAAGAAATAATACCTATTCCTCTGAAGCTGTTTAAAAAATAGAAACAGTAGGAAAACTACCAAACTCATTCTATGAGGCCAGTATTACCTTGATCCCCAAACCACGCAAAGACCCCATCAAAAAGGAGAATTACAGACCGATTTCTCTAATGAATATGGATGCCAAAATCCTCAACAAGATCCTTGCTAATAGAATCCAACAGTACATTAAAAGGATTATCCATCATGACCAAGTGGGATTCATACCTGGGATGCAAGCATGGTTCAACACTCGCAAATCAATCAATGTGATACATCATATCAACAAGGAAAGAGTAAAAAACCATATGATCCTCTCAATTGATGCAGTAAAAGCAATTGATAAAACACAGCATCCTTTCCTGATTAAAACCCTTCAGAGTGTAGGGATAGAGGGTACATTCCTCAATTTCATAAAAGCCATCTATGAAAAGCCTACTGCAAGCATTATTCTCAATGGGGAAAAGCTGGAAGCNATGAAAAGCCTACAGTGAATATCTTTCTCAATACAGAAAAGCTGGAAGCCTTTCCCTTAAGATCAGGAACACAACAAGGATGCCCACTCTCGCCATTATTATTCAACATAGTACTAGAAGTCCTTGCAACAGCAATCAGAAGACAAAAAGGGATCAAAGGTATCCAAATCGGCAAAGAAGAAGTCAAACTGTCTCTCTTTGCAGATGACATGATACTCTATATGGAAAACCCAAAGGAATCCACTCCCAAACTATTAGAAGTTATAGAACAATTCAGTAAGGTGGCAGGATACAAAATCAATGCCCAGAAATCAGTTGCATTTCTATACACGAATAACGAGACTGAAGAAAGAGAAATTAGGGAATCCNTAATCACACAACAAAAAGGGATAAAAGTATCCAACTTGGCAAAGAAGAAGTCAAACTGTCTCTCTTCGCAGATGACATGATATTCTATATAGAAAACCCAAAAGACTCCACCCCCAAACTACTAGAACTTATAGAGCAATTCAGTAATGTGGCGGGATACAAAATCAATGCTCAGAAATCAGTTGCATTTCTATACACGAACAATGAGACTGAAGAAATAGAAATTAGGGAATCTGTTCCATTTACAATAGCACCAAAAATCATATGTTATCTCGGAATTAATTTAACCAGAGACGTAAAGAATCTATATTCTAGAAACTACAAATCACTCTGAACGACATTGAGGAAGACACAAAAAGATGGAAAAATATTCCATGCTCATGGATCGGAAGAATTAACAGAGTTAAAATGTCTATGCTACCCAGAGCAATCTACACTTTCAATGCGATCCCGATCAAAATACCGAGGACATTTTCCAAAGAACTGGAACAAACAGCCCTTAAATTTGTGTGGAACCAGAAAAGGCCCCAAATCGCCAAGGAATTGTTGAAAAGGAAAAACAAAGCTGGGGGCATCACGTTGCCAGATTTCAAGCTATACTACAAAGCTGTGATCACAAAGACAGCATAGTACTGGAATAAAAACAGACACATAGACCAAGGAACAGAATAGAGAACCCAGAAATGGACCCTCGGCTCTTTGGGCAACTAATCTTTGACAAAGCAGGAAAAAATATCCAGTGGAAAAAAGAGTCTCTTCAATAAATGGTGGTGGGAAAATTGGACAGCTATATGCAAAAGAATGAAACTAGACCACTCTCTCACACCACACACAAAGATAAACTCCAAATGGATGAAAGACCTCAATGTGAGCACGGAATCCATGAAAATCCTAGGGGAGAACATAGGCTGCAACCTCTTTGACGTCGGCCACAGCAACCTTTCTCATGACACATCTCCAAAGGCAAGAGAAACAAAAGAACAAATGAACTTGTGGGACTTCATCAAGATAAAAAGCTTCTGCACAGCCAACGACACAGTCAAAAAAACTAAGAGGCAGCCCACAAAATGGGAGAAGATATTTGCAAATGACACTACAGATAAAAGACTAGTATCCAAGATCTACAAAGAACTTCTCAAACTCAATACACGAGAAACAAATAATCAAATGAAAAAATGGGCAGAAGATATGAACACTTTTCCAATGAAGACATGCAAATGGCTAACAGACACATGAAAAAATGTTCAAAATCATTATCCATCAGGGAAATTCAAATCAAAACCACATTGAGATACCACCTTACTCCAGTTAGAATGGCAAAAATTGACAAGGCAAGAAACAACAAATGTTGGAGAGGATGTGGAGAAAGGGGATCCCTCCTACACTGTTGCTGGGTAATGCAAGTTGGTACAGCCACTTTGGAAAACAGTGTGGAGGTCCCTTAAAAAAAGTTAAAAATTGAGCTACACTATGATATGGCAATTGCACTACTGGGTATTTACCCCAAAGATACAGATGTAGTAAAGAGAAGGTCCACATGCACCCCAATGTCCATAGCAGCATTGTCCACAATAGCTAAATTGTGGAAGGAGCCAATGTCCTTTAACAGATGACAGGATTAAGAAGATGAGGTTCATATATACAGTGGAGACTGGGTTAAGACGGCGGAGGAGTAGGGGACCCCTTTTTCAGCTGGTCCCCTGAGTCGAGCTGGATAGGTACCAGACCAGCATGAACGTCCACGGAATCAGCCTGAGATGCAGGAACATATATCTGGATCTCTACAAATGAACATCTCCAGTGCTGAGTATTGAGGTACGAAGCGGGGAGCCATGAAACCGCGCAGAGATAGTGGAAGATAAACGGAATGGGGAGGGAGCCGCCGGGTTTGGGCGCCGGGAAGCGGTAGCCACCTGCACGGGGGAGTGGGTGGACTCGCGGACCGGCACCCGCAAGAGAGCAGACTGAGACTGTGAGCCAGGGAATGTGTGCCACCAGACTGAAACAGAACTCTGGTGTGCTCACTAGAACCACACTGAGACCGGGAGCTCTGGGAGCGTGTGGGGGCGACTAGCGGCTGGTGATGTTAGAAGCACAAAGGACAGAGATGCGTTGCCCCTGGAAGTGAGGGCTAGGATGCCAGGTGTGGGGCGCACATCCTGGGACACTGCAGGGTTGAGCAGCACCAACAGAAACAGAGTTAAAGTGGGCAGAACATCAGTGGAGAATGGTCCGCAATCCCTCTGTCCTGAGACAGAGGCTGAGATTTGGCTACTGCCACTCTGACTCTTAGAAGAGGCACAGCAGACCGCCCGGGAAAGCCACCAGAGAACAAAAGCCTGAAAATGCCAGCTCACAGCGTGCCCACCCTCATCCCCCCTCGCAGGGGATGCGGAGACTCTACCCAAACAGTGTTGCCTGAGTATCGGCGTGGCAGGCCCTTCCCCCAGAAGGCAGGCTGAAAAATCAAGAAGCCCACATCCTGGGGCGCCTGGGTGGCGCAGTCATTGAGTGCCTGTCTTCGGCTTAGGGCGTGATCCCGGCGTTCTGAAAAGGAGTCCCTCATCGGGCTCCTCCGCTGGGAGCCTGCTTCTTCCTCTCCCACTCCCCTGCTTGTGTTCCCTCTCTCGCTGGTTGTCTCTCTGCCACATAAATAAATAAAATATTTAAAGAAGAAGCCCACATCCCTAAGAACCCTATAAAAGAAGGGTGCATGGCCTGGGTCCTGGTTAATAATTTGGGCTCTGGGGGCGCCTGGGTGGCACAGCGGTTAAGCATCTGCCTTCGGCTCAGGGCGTGATCTGGCATTACGGGATCGAGCCCCACATCAGGCTCCTCTGCTATGAGCCTGCTTCTTCCTCTCCCACTCCCCCTGCTTGTGTTCCCTTTCTCGCTGGCTGTCTCTATCTCTGTCGAATAAATAAATAAATAAAATCTTTAAAAAAAAAAATTTGGGCTCTGGACAACCCTGCAACCTCTCCTCATCAGAATGACGAGAAGGAGAAATCCCCCCCGGCAAAGAAAAGACAATGAGTCTGGGGCCTCTGTCACAGAACTAATGGATATGGATGTAACAAATTATCAGAAATGGAATTCAGAGTAACAATGGTCAAGATGATGTGTAGACATGAAAAAAATATTAACGAAAATGTCAATGAGAATATAGAATCTCTAAGGGCGGAAATGAGAGCAAATCTGGCAGAAATTAAAAATTCTATGAGCCAAATGCAGTCAAAACTAGAGGCTCTGACGGACAGGGTCACTGAGGCAGAGGAACGCATTAGCAAATTGGAGGTTGGGTTAGTAGAAGAAAAAACGAAAATAGAAGCTGGTCTTAAAAAAAATCCACGCCCATGAATGTAGATTACGGGAGATTACTGACTCTATGAAACGATCCAATGTCAGAATCATCGGCATCCCTGAAGAGGTGGAGAAAAACAGAGGTCTAGAAGAGATATTTGAACAAATTGTAGCTGAAAACTTCCCTGATCTAGCAAGGGAAACAAGCATTCATGTCCAAGAGGCAGAGAGGACCCTTCCCAAGCTCAACCACGACAAACCTACACCACGTCATGTCATAGTGCAANGAGAGGACCCTTCCCAAGCTCAACCACGACAAACCTACACCACGTCATGTCATAGTGCAATTTGCAAATATTAGATCCAAGG
>NW_023243188.1:0-1147 GCF_002007445.2 Ailuropoda melanoleuca
CACAAATGGGCTCATTCCTTGCCTAACAGAGCCATCCCAAATGAATGCACTTGATTTAATCAATTCTGATGGCAAAGAAAGAAAGAAAGAAAGAAAAGAAAAGAACAAGAGAGGTCCTTGGTAAATGGATTTTTGTGAAGCAATCAAATCAGTTTTTGTGACTATCAATTCTAACCCAAGAATATTCAACACAAAGTTTTATAAAATAAAAATTTCCAAAAGTTGTGGATACATAACTTCCTTATTCTATTTACTTTCTTATCTGACATTATTTTTTCATTTTAATTTAAGAAACCGAGGATCAAACAAAACATCAATTATATTATCACATTTCTGTTGAATAAAAGCCAATCCAAGTGCTATAATGCAGGGAAACTAATTTTACAAACGTTATGATTTTTACCATGTTTTTAATTATAGTACGTAATTCTTTTCTAAAGTAATTACAAGATAGAAAACTAAGATTAACATATAATTCAAGAAGCTTCTCTTAGAGGTCACGACCAACACCATTGAAATTGGAAGGATTATTAGAAATTTTTATCAACAGCTATATGCCAAAAAACTAAGCAATCTGGAAGAGATGGAGGCCTTCCTGGAAACCTATAAACTACCAAGACTGAAACAGGAAGAAATAGATTTCTTAAACAGGCCAATTAACTATGAAGAAATTGAGTCAGTGATAAACAACCTTCCAAATAATAAAACTCCAGGCCCAGACGGTTTTCCTGGGGAATTCTACCAAACATTCAAAGAAGAAATAATACCTATTCTCCTAAAGCTATTTCAAAAAATAGAAACAGAAGGAAAGCTACCAAACTCATTCTATGAGGCTAATATTACCTTGATCCCCAAACCAGGCAAAGACCCCCTCAAAAAGGAGAATTACAGACCGATTTCTCTAATGAATATGGATGCCAAAATCCTCAACAAGATCCTTGCTAATAGAATCCAACAGTACATTAAAAGGATTATCCATCATGACCAAGTGGGATTCATACCTGGGATGCAAGCATGGTTCAACACTCGCAAATCAATCAATGTGNAAGTGTGATACATCATGTCAACAAGAAAAAACTCAGGAACCATATGATCCTCTCAATTGATGAAGAAAAAGCATTTGACAAAATACCGCATCCTTTCCTGA
>NW_023243189.1:0-1531 GCF_002007445.2 Ailuropoda melanoleuca
GCCCGACTGCCCGCGGGCCGCCTCCGCGCCGCAAGCTCCGCCCCGCGCCGCGTCTGGGCCCGCCCCCGCCTCCGCGGACGCGCCGCCGATTGGCCTGCGGAGCTCTGGGGCGGGGCCTCTACGTCCCGAGCCTGGCCCCACGACGCAGAGTTCTGATTAGTGAATGGACAGGGAGAAGGCGGGGCGAGAGAGGACCGGCGGAATCGGCTGCCAATCAGCAGAGAATCGCCTTGTGAGGCGGTGCTCGGTCCTGGGCGGGGCCTCGGATCGGGAGGCTGGCTTCAGCCTTGGGCGGGCTTCAGCTCGCTGGGCCGGGGGCGGTTCCGGGCGCGGCTCCTCTCCTCCCGGCTCCCGCCCAACCTGCAGTCCAGTCGGCCGCCCCTCTCCCATGTCGCAGTCCTGGGGCCGCCCGGACCGTGGCCTAAGGCCACTGACGGCCCAACGAGGATGTGCTGCGGTGGAGACTGGCCGCGCGGGGGAAGCCCACGGTCCTCTCGGCCTCGTGGTCTCCCCTTTAGCCTCACGACTCCCACCCGGGAATGGAAATGTGACTCTAGGCCCTGGGCCTCC
Organism: Ailuropoda melanoleuca; assembly: GCF_002007445.2. NCBI lineage: Eukaryota > Metazoa > Chordata > Mammalia > Carnivora > Ursidae > Ailuropoda > Ailuropoda melanoleuca. The sequence goes on from NW_023243189.1 coordinate 571, forward strand.
CAGGCCCGCGACTACCAGGGGCACACACCCCTTCTTCTAAGGGTTCATTGAACTCCTAGGCATCCTTCAAGATCCTACCCAACTTGCCCCCAGGGCCGGGTCCTGACACCTGCGCCCCTGGGGCAGACAAGGATTGCCCCACGCTGCCCTCAAGGGGGTAAGTGTGGGATCGAGCTGGGCTCGTCCTTGAGGGGACCCCTCCTAGTTTCACCTCCTGAGCTTGGCCAGACCCCTCATGTTCAAGAGCTCAAGAACTGACCCTCCCCACAGGGTAGCCTCAGGGTCTGAGGCTTAGCAGGGAGCCAATTGGGCATGCACATGGTGACAGGCGCTCAGCCTTGCAGAGGCCCCTCCACCTCCTGCTCCCATGTTCCCCATCACTCCCTTGAGGCCTTTCCTCTAACTGGCCCCAGCCCCATCAGAGTCCAGTGGACCGTCTTCACTGCCCCCAGGGTGGCACACGTCTCAGGGCTGGACCCCCCCCCCCAAAAAAAAAGGTGCGCAGGGCCAGTAGGAGAGCCCGGTCAGAGGGGCGGGGGACTCCCTGGAGGCTGCAGGGCCTCTGCTGGCGCCAAACAGGAGAGTCCAGGGTGTGAGACAGGAAGGTGGTTCAGGAAGCACTGGCAGGTCCTCGGGCGCTCAGTGGTGGGGGGCAGCCAAAAGGCCATCCAGCCACCCAGACCAGGCTTGCAGTCCAGGTGTAAACAATGTCCTCTAGTGAGCTGTAACGCTCTCCATAGCCATCTCTTCTTAGAAATATTTAGAATAGAATTTCCTGGATCTCTTCCAGTCGTTTATATTTCTATTTAGTGGTTACTGCTACAGTGAATGAGATCCCTTTTCCTGCTCCATTTTCTAACTCGTGAGCAGACATCACCGAACTCTTACTAGTGCTTTTTTTTTTTTTTAAAGATTTTATTTATTTATGTGACAGAGAGACAGCCAGCGAGAGAGGGAACAC
>NW_023243190.1:0-1531 GCF_002007445.2 Ailuropoda melanoleuca
CACCCTTATGAACTCACCTGGGCTCGTTAATTCAGGTGCTTTCTTAGCAGATCTAAATGGAATAAATCTGTCTCTCGATGATGGAGAGAGAGCACCTAAGCACTGCAGGGGTGAAGTGGTTTCCTGTGGTTATGCGATTATACAATGCCTTTAATGTCATCTTGGGGCAACTCTGCAGGAGCACGATCTCGGGATGTGAACCCAGCAGAAGGGCCCCGATTGTGGAGGCAGGGAATCCCTTAGGAGGCTCCCTTCTTCCCTTCAAACATCCTTGAATCCTGTGATTATTAGATGAGCAGGACCAAGTGCTGAACACCCACAGCCAGCACCTCCCCTCCGATCCCCCAGTCAGCCCAGTGGTTGATTCTTGGATGCAGCATGGCCAGAAGACATGGAAGGGGCTGCCAGCACACTGGCTTTTGTCATAGAACCAAGCCCAAGAACTGGGTGTAGAAGGGGCGAGTGTGCCTTGGGAATTCCTACACATTGTTTTACCTCTTGTGCTGCTATCGGCATTTCCTCCTATTCCCATGGCGTCGATACTTTCTGGTCCAGCATCTGTCACAGTACAGCCACTCTCTGCTTTCCAAAAAGACAACTACTCGCCAAATGAAGCAAGCACACCGTGACAGAGAGAGAAGAAGCCCTGCTCCTCTCCACATGCGGGCACGCACACAGACACTCACACCCTCTCTTCCTGGATGGCAGCCATCCTTGTCACTTCACCCAACAAAGTCATTGTCATGAAGGAAATGTGGGCGTAATGGAAGAGGAGAAGAACGATCTTGTCATTTCCCTACTTCAATGTTGTCAATTACGTACAGCGTTTCATGCCAAACCCCAGAGCTAGTTGGTCCGGAAGAAATGTCTAGAAGGGATCATTCCTAGGAAGAGCGGAGCCTGGTGAACAGGGTAATACTCACTCAGGGGCTCAGTGGTTCTTCCTTGATTCTTGTCTCTTCATTATCAACCCTCTCCAATCCGTTGGCAGCTCCCATTAATTCTGTGCGCAGACTATGCCCCACATCTAATACTTTTTACCCTCTCCCCACTACAGCGTAGTCCAGGGCACCATCACCGCTCTCTAGGAACCTGCATTACCTGCCCACCTTCTTCCTACTTCGACTCTACCCCACCTCCAGTCCATTCTCTATGTGATATCCTGGTGTGAGCTCTTAAAATGTAAATCAAGTCATGTGACTCAAATTTAAAACTTTTCATCTACATGTCTATTATTTTTGTTATTCCTCAAGCATTTTGCTATAGTAATTAGTGTTGAAATTAGCGTTGGTTTTTTTTAACCAAAAAGCTGTGTGCTGTTTTGCAGGAAACAAACTGCAAACTGAGGGCACCACCTTCCAGATGCAAGAGAAAGGGTGGGTGGTTACAGCTGTCAAAGGGCGGGAAGGCAGGAGAGCCCTGGGGGCCTGGAGCCCAGGAAGGAAAAAGGATACTGAGCTGACTTGCCTCTGAGCAGGGGCCTGGGCTGAGCAATGTAAGGACCCCTCTAGGGTGTGGCTCCTGCGCATCC
>NW_023243192.1:0-6408 GCF_002007445.2 Ailuropoda melanoleuca
ATAAATCCCTGTCTCCCAGCGTCCATGCCCTTGGACAACCCCCACTCTTGAGTGTGGGAGGGACCTGTGACAAGCTTCTAACCAACACCGTATGCAAAGGTGATAGATCATCCCCCTGTTTTATGTTATGTTACAGAAGTTTGTCTCAGCCGACTAGGATGAGAGATTCTCCTTGCTGGTTTGATGATATAAGCAGCCATGTTGGAAAAGCCCAAAGGAAATGCAGGAGACTGCTAGGAACTCTGGACAGCCTCTAGGGAATAATTGGGGGGGACCTCCAGGTGACAGCTGGCAAAAAAGCTGGTTCCTCAGTCATTGCAGTTGCAAGGAAATGAATTGTGCCCCAAACCTGAATGAGCATGGCAGTGGATTCTTCCATAGTCAAGCCTTTAGATGAAAAATGCGTCCCTGCCAAAACCTTGACTGCAGTCTTGTGATACGCAGTGCAGAGGACCAGCGAGGCTGTGCCTGGACTCCTGACCCACGGGATTGTGAGATAATAAATGTGTGCTATTTTGGTTTGGATGTGGTGTCATACCGATTTCCAAAAAAGTTGCATAAGAAAAACAAGGTTGCTTAACTTCAGATCATGTCACACCACATTTGTTGTTGTCCTCAGATGGAATTCCATCACCCCTCCTGGAAAAATTAGAGAAAATGCCCTGGGATTTTCAGATTTGCACTCTCAAGGTCCATATGAGTTTTGCTAANCATGGGTTTTGCCAAAAAAATGGCAATGGCAGATGTGGATGATATGTTTTATGTTGGGGTGCTGACTCCAGCAACACAATAATGGGCTGTTGAGCTGAACGGAAATTTAGAAGCTGGTTGGACCTGAGAAGTTGCAGTCGCTAACTAGATATCCACCCAGACGTATTCTGATCTCTGGCCATTTAGCACAGCTCTCTAGAGTACCGTTATAAAGAGAACACTGGTGGCCATGAAAATCAACTAATTGTGCTCTACTCTTCTGACAATACAATTTTCCTGGAAGATACAGTGCAAACGCATACCATCGTATCTCAGGGAGAGCGACATTAGGGGTGTGGTGGATTGGCACCGATCTGAACTAACATTCCCTGTGGAGTGGTGTCATTCACTGGACCGTGTGATCGATGTGTTCATGTGTCTCTGTTGGGTGGAAACTCCTTTCCCCTTGTTCTGTGTTTGCCAGCAGTAGAATGTTCATTAGTGTAAAAATTCTGACTTTTCTCCACCCCCTCACTCACTNTGACATTAGGGGTGTGGTGGATTGGCACCGATCTGAACTAACATTCCCTGTGGAGTAGTGTCATTCACTGGACTGTGTGATCGATGTGTTCATGTGTCTCTGTTGGGTGGAAACTCCTTTCCCCTCATTCTGTGTTTGCCAGCAGTAGGATGTTCATTAGTGTAAAAATTCTGACTTTTCTCCACCCCCTCATTCACNTGCTTCCCGGGGAGGGAAAAGCATTTCCTGATTACCCTATGTAAATTGCACTCTTCAATCTCCTCTCAGCCTCCTGTTTATTGCTTTCATAACACTCATCCCAATTTGCATATATATTTGTTTATGTATCTGTTTATCCTATCTTTCCTGTTAGACAATATGGGACCTGTTGTCGGGTATATTTTTCCTCTAGCATTATATCTTTGCAATCTAACACAATGCCTGCGACCTGTCCACTGATAAATGCAATCTAAAGCAACGTGACTGTTCTGAGGTTTTAGAGTGGGCAAGGATGAGGGACATAGTCTTCAGATAGGTATGCAGCAGGGGTTCAGTACTAAAAAATGGGGAGTAGAGAGTCCTTGAGGCAAATGGAATGGTCTGAGTGTGAAAGTGGGAACACACACTGTGTTTTCAGGGAAAGCCTACTCTCAGGAGGGATCCTGGGACAGTTCGGAGGAGAGAGACCATCCGGAAGACTGGTCTGGCTGCACTATCAGAACTTCAGGGCTCCAGGTGCGTGAGGGGCCTGGGGGACTGCAGGAAAGCCAGCAGAGGGGAACAGCTGTCTTAACTGCTTGTCCCAGCCCACTCTCCTTCCTGCGTGATAGGAGAGAGGTAGGGATGAAGTCAGAACTATTCCATTTGAGACATCCAACCAAGCTAGAGGGCTTGGCTTGGTTTCTGAGTTCTGCAGGGAGACAAAGCTCAGACAGCTGGCCTTTTTTAAAAAAATGNATTTTTTAAAAAATGACTTGCTTTGTTTTGAGCAAATCCTATTTTCATCTGCTGCCCAGTTACCTCCGGGATTAGACTCAGGGAGGAGAATGCTGCCCAGAAGCAGGTCTGGGCACCATGACTGTCTCCATTCTCTGGGCCCCACTGTGGGAATGTTTTCCAAATATAATCAGCAGTTTCCTCCCAGGCCCCAGAGGACCAACCACTCACAATTCCTCTTTCCCAGTGTCTTCCTGTGCGTGTGTGTGTGTGTGTGTGTGTGTGTATTGGCATCTCCAGGCTCCTGCAGCCCGGGCTTTTTTTTTTTTTTTTTTTGCCATCATTCTGTTCTCGTGCCCTCTCAGGAAGCACAGTAATACAGGTCCCTGGCCAGGACTGTGAGCTGATGAGGTTGACAAATTTAGCCTCTTCTCCGAAGTTCACTGACTAGCATCCGTTTGTAGAATAATCATTCTAATTACGCAGAAGAATAAGATAAACCTTCCACCTACTGGGAAGCTGTTGGTAACATTCGAATCTTAATCAATAACACAGATAGTGTTCTTCTAGACTGGAATCGTAGCTCCTTTCCTGCACAGACATTGTTGGAGTTAATGGCCCTTGGAGCCTATCTGGGACCTATGGGTCTGAGAAGAGAGCAGAGGACTCTCCTGANGTCCTGATGGGCTTCCTAGGGGCTCCAGGTAGGTGTCAGGTAGCACTGGTTCAATTTCCCATGTTTCCATCAGAAGAGCTCTCCAGTAAATTCTGGTACCAGTAACTTGGAGGTAGGGCAGGCTTCCCAGGGTAAGGGCATAAGCCTCACTTCAGACACGAGTTGCTAGTTCCAGCTCCCTAGGCCGCCCTCATTTCTGACCAGCTGGCTACAATTTGGAGAGTCCCATAAGTCCCTCACGTTTGATAGTCCTAGAAAATGACTCACAAAATTCAGGAAAGTGCTACACTTCTGATTAGTGTTATTATAGCAAAAGGATAAGAATCACAATCAGCCCATGGAAGAGGTGCATAGGGTGACCTCTGTGAGGGTTCTAAACATNTATGGAAGAGGTGCATACGGTGACCTCTGTGAGGGTTCTAAACATGAAACCTCGGTCATCCTTCCCCTGTGCAGACCTGGATGGTGTTATTTCCTCCTGACCACGATGTGTGACATGCACAGGGAAGCTCACATGAGCCTTTAGTGTCCAGCGGTTCAGAGTTTTTAGTAGGACTTGATCATACATATTGCTTATGGGCTGACCTTTAGCTTTATAGCTCCTCCTGAAAGTTCTGGATAATACCTTTCGTCTTTGGTTCCTCTGGAGGTCGAGAAACTCAAAAGGCTTGTTTCAAAGCCCTCATCATAAATCACATTGTTAGACAGATGGTGGCCAAAGCCCTCAGGCAAACAAGGATACTCCCTATGAGGCAGAACATTCCAGAACCTTGAGATCATCTCCCAGGGGCTGAGGATAAAGGCCAGACTTCTCTTTGGGAAAGTTAATTCTTCATTATAGAGGCCCCAAACCACTGGCGAATATAACCTCCCTGCATTCCCGAGGCTGCAGAGCCTGAGATGTGACCCGGTCCCAAGCTGAGGCCATCCCTAACTGGGAAGAAGAACATCATCAGGTCCAGACTGGAGCAACTGGGTGGGCCTTCCACTGTGANCGTGGACAGTCTCCCCTCTGCTGGGGATACTGACCGCTCATATTCAGAGTCCCTGGAGCTATTTGGCACTACTGTCCCGGAAGAGAAAGTGGGGTTTCTGGAAGGACAGGCTACCAGCTCATCTTGTCAAACCCTTGCCTATTGATCTGTTTTCTTGTTTCCGCTTTTACACTTTCAGACCCATCTCCAAAAGGACAGTCGCACATTCTCCAGGCCAAGGCTTGACGGTGCTGCAGGGTGAATGAGAACTGAGGGTCACTGATTCCATGAGTATGGGGTTCCCAGCAGGTGCAGATGCTTGCGCTAAGTGCTGGAGGTACTGTAAATAAGAGACCCGTGATTGCTGAGCTCACACAGCTTAGATCTGGTCTGGTGGGTGGAGAGCCACCCAAGAAGATTCCCACCAGAAGTGATGTCTAAGTTAGGGTCTAACGATGGTTTTGAGTACATGGTGTGTGTACTTTGGTGGCAGGCGGGGAGTGGCAGGTGCTGGTTAGAGAGAGAAGGTACCAGACAGAGGAAGTAAATGCAAGAAGGGTCAGCGATCATCTGTGGGCTTCTGGACTTGCCTGTGTTTTGAGCCGCCCAAGCAGGGCTCTGCCAACACCCCAAATGCCTGTTCGTTTCCAACAGGGGTCTTGCTAGAGGAGGCCCTTGAGGTGTGAGCTGGCTCTTTTCTCACAGGCTGACTTCAGGCTACTCTCTGTTGCTAGATACGGGCATGGCTCCACCATCCTTCATTTAACTTCCTGCACCCCAGCTCTGAGCCCGCAGCCACTCTGACTTAATTTTTTACCTACATAAACCCCTTTTAGAGGTCCTCCCGCACTGGCTTTCAGAAGGATGACTAGAGACAATAGAAATATATCCATTGGTACTGTGAATGGTACCCCATTTTTATTTAGCAAGTGTCTTGATTGAAAAGTATTTTCTTTTTTTAAAGATTTTATTTGTTTATTTGACAGACAGACAGCCAGTGAGAGAGGGAACACAAGCAGGGGGAGTGGGAGAGGAAGAAGCAAGCTCCCAGCAGAGGAGCCCGATGTGGGGCTCGATCCCGTAACGCTGTGATCACGCCCTGAGCCAAAGGCAGATGCTCAATGACTGAGCCACCCAGGCACCCCTGAAAAGTATTTTCTTGTTGGCTGAATTATTTCCCTAATATCTCGTAGGTGTTGTATTTCATCCACAAACATGAGAGCTCAGCACGGTCCAGAACCTTGTTCTACCACCCCATTTCTTCTCTTTTAGAAACACATACATACCATTAAGAGCGCTTAGAAAATGATTCTTGAATGCAGGGTTTTCTGCTACATTACAAATGGAAGTTAGAGGGAAAGCAGGCAGGGCATAGACCTTTCTCATTCCTCTCCTCCCACTCTTCACACTCAACTAATAAATGCATTTCTTTTTCCCTAAGAGAATAGAAGCAACCAGAGTGCGCCTTCTTCACCTGCTCGCTCCAAGTCTGCTGACCCCTCTGCAGGTGAAGCTGTGGTCTCTGCCTTGCCTTCTGTTTAATGGATGAATCCTCCCTGCTCATTGTAAGGCTGACTCCTCCATTTACGCGCTGGCCCCTGTCACCTTTGCCAACTCAAGGACTTTATAATGTTAGGTTCTCCCTCTGCATGACCAATTTCTCCCTGATGGAACGTTCCAGTTGGTATATATAAGTATTCAATCCTGCCACTGATGTTGTCTCATACCCCCCTAAAATGTCTTCTGCTTGGCAGATTTTAATTCGGTATTATGGGGAAGGCAAAAAAAAAAAAGTGGGGGTTCTTATATTTTCTCACCTATTTCTCTGTTATGTCCCTCTTCTCCTCTCTCAGGATTCTTTAGAAATATTTATAGTATGTTGTTTTATTCTGACTTCAAAGGAATGCATATTCATTCTATATATTGGGAAAACACAGGAAAAAATATGAAGAAAATAAAAATCACCTTCTAAATCAAACATGCAGAGAGAAGCTTCGTTGACTTGTGTATTAGCTTTATATGTGCATTTACAGAATCGTAACAATGTGTCATATTCAGTTGTATTTATTGTGTTTTTTTTCTTAACAGCCAGAGTATTTTCAGATTATTAATGTGGCTTTAATGGCTGCATTTGGAGAGAAATTGCCATGATTTATTTAACCATTTCACAACTGGTAGATATTTATATTTTTCCAATTTTTGACATAATAAAAAGTATACAATGAAATACTTCTGTATAATTATTGATGCACATTTAGATTAATTCCTATGAATTAAATTTGCAGGAGTAGAATTAATGAGACAAGCACATAAACGAACTCTCTCTTTCTCTCTGTCCCTCGCAGAAAAGCTCAGANGATAAATGAACTCTCTCTTTCTCTCTGTCCCTCGCAGAAAAGCTCAGAATCCAAAGTACATGGTCTTTCCACCGCTGGACCTCTGTGTCTTCAATCAAAAGACTTCAGGTTTGGGGCGCCTGGGTGGCTCAGTCGTTAAGCATCTGCCTTCAGCTCAGGGCGTGATCCCGGTGTTCAGAGATCGAGTCCCACATCGGGCTCCTCCACTGGGAGCTTGCTTCTTCCTCTCCCACTCCCCCTGCTTGTGTTCCCTCT
>NW_023243193.1:0-1531 GCF_002007445.2 Ailuropoda melanoleuca
TTTTTTTTTTTTCAAATACGTTCTGCACCCAGCTTGGAGTCCAGTGCAGGACTTGAACTCACGACCCTGAAATCAAGAGTTGATTTGAGCTGATATCAAGAGTCAGATGCTTAACCAACTGAGCCATCCAGGTACCATGTGGTCCCTCCTAGTAGGAGAATCACACTGTGGGTTCCAGAACAATGCCATAGTATCTGCAGCAGAGAACTAATCATTCTAAAAACAGCTCTTGGTGTGCTAGAGGCCCTAATAGAAATGGAACATGTGACCATGGACATGAAGTGGCAAAGAGAGAGCTACGCACCTTGAGCTGAGTTCTCCCAGAACCACCAATCATAAGATCAGGCAGGCCTCACTATAGTCAGTCCACTGGCAGATGGAAGTGGTATCACTTGCAACAAGCAACAGAAGACAAGTAAGCTGCCTAAGAGATAGTGCAGACCTCCAAGTCATCCAGTACTATTTTGCCAGGACTCTTCTCTCATGGAACAGCTATAGTTAAATGAGAAGTGACCACTAAAATGGGAGGAAAGGCCAAGCTAAGTTCATAAGTTAGTTGGTTCAGTATGTGGGTGCAAGCTGAACTTGCTGGTTATTATCAGCACTTGATGGTGACCTTGAAAGGCGGTGGCTAGATGAGGTTACAGCACTCTATAAAGTTTTGGGCATCACTCAACCACATAAGCTATGAAGGCCAGCAGAGGAGCTAGTCAGGAGTGAGGCAAATCTAGAACGAGTCGTAGAGGAGGAAGATGTATATCCCTGAAATGAGCGGCAGCAGGGTGTCTGCAGTTTGTACCATTAACCCTCCTCTTGCTCCTTTTCCTCGTATTAGAAACCAGCCAGAATCTTGGAAGAGCTGATTCCAGGTTGCGTGAATTCACTGTATGAAGTAAATGAATCCAACAGATACATTGGGGATAAACTAATGAATGCTGTGGTATACCACCCGAACTTTTTAGAGCCTTTGTACCTATTTCCCAGCTGTCATAAATACTGACTATTGGCAGCTCTTATCTGAGCCCTTCTTTCAGAACTACCCTTGGTTTGTGCAAGCCTCCTCACCGAAGATTACATCCCTTCCTTCTGGGTAGTCTGCAGCCAATGATTGGTCAAGGCAGGCCTGCAAAGGCTGGGTCTCTCTGCCTCAGGTGGAACAACTCTGCAGCTCTGAAGGGCCATGTCAACTCTGTATCAACCACATCATGGCTGAACTCTTCCCTCTGCCCAATCCTGCCTTCCTCACCCCTCAAGTATGTTGTTCTCACGACCCCAGTAAACTACCTGCATGCTTATCTCCACTCAGGGTTTCTTCTTAGTGAAACTGACCTGTAGCATTTACTATTCTTTCTAAGACAAGAAATGGTACTTTTACACATAAATGATTCTTTCATGTTTCTTGAAGGCCTGTGTGTCAAATTCCATTTAGCATCCTTTTCTTTGCCTTCTCCATATGATAAGATTGCCAGATCTGGGTAACTGAAGACACAGCCTAGGAGATCTGACATTTACTCATCTAATATTCAAAAGT
>NW_023243194.1:0-1531 GCF_002007445.2 Ailuropoda melanoleuca
CTGGATAGTGCCATAAATACTCTAAATCCATTGTGACCAAAACAACACTATCTTCCCCTACAAATTCATGCTTACCATATAACCAAACAAACACTGTGTGGCATTTCCCTCTAATCATTGCCGAGTTTCCCTGCATCCTCTCCTCTGTCCCCTACCTCTAATCCCGTAACCGCCCCCTTTGGTTAAGCACTGTTATGTCTAGTCTGGACAATTGCAGTGGCCTACTCGCTAACTTCCTTACTTGTTCTCTGTCCTCCAGCTCATTTTCCGTGCTAGAATCAGACTATCTCCTTAAAAACATAAACCCACTATTGCTCTCTGCATAAAACCTCCCTGACCACCTACAGAGTAAAACCCAAAGATTCTTAGCACTCAAGACTCTTGAGTTTCTGGTTTTTGCTTGTCCAGCTTCATCTCCCATTAGGCACCAGGCATTTACAACCTCATCTCCTTCCACGATATTAATGTCAATTTCTCACCCTTCCCCGACCTAGATGCCAGACTGTTCATTCCAGAACAAGGAACAGAAATGTAATGTGCAATAATGGAGCTACACGCAAGCGCCAAGGGAGCCCAGAGCAGCATCCATCAGCCTACATGCTTGGGCAAGATTCCCTTCTAGCCCCAAGTAGGAATTGCCAGGTGGAGTCAAAGGGGTGAGGACCAGCAGATACAAAGGCTAGGAGATGGAAGGAACACAGGGGCAGCTTTGACGGTGTATAGCATCTCACAGAGGTGTAGCAGACCTTGTAGAGCCGAGGGGCGGAGACGAGGGACTGGGGGGAGTTCCAGCCCAGCTCAAGCCGTGGGGAAGGCAGTGGAGCATGTTAGGGGAGTGGCTTCAAATGATTTACAGGACAAAGCGATCCCTCCGGAAGGTAGAAAGAACCTAAGAAAATGCAAGGCTTTGTCACCCATTCAGGGGAGAAATCCTCTGGGAGACCACCTGGGCGAAGGAAGGCAGGGCTGTCAAGGAGGAATCGGATTTCTTCTGCGTAGAATTTTAGAGCACAATGCCTACCTCATTCAATAAAACATGTAAAGCTCTGTGTCTCGTGCCTGGCAGGCTTTTGAGAGGGTTTAAAGTTTACAAACCATTTTCCATAGATTGCACGTGGTCCTCCGAAGTTTGGGATACAAGAGCGGGTAGTTTACAGATGTGAAGACCGCAGCCCAGGGGTTTCATGTCCCCACATCGGGGCGGGGGGGATGGAGTTGAGATTCCAGACCAGGCCTTGGGACCTGAGACCTCGCGTCTTCACTGTGTCAGGACAGTTGGGAGGACTTCCAACCAAAAATTCTGGTTACAGAAATTCTTTCAAGCTGAGTGTCTTGAGCCGGCCTCCCCAGAAAAATTCCAAGAAAGGAGGGAGGGGCTGAGTACGGCGCTAATCACAATAATAATGGTGCTACTTAAAAGAAGCTTCCCTGTGCCATTCCTGAGAAGGTGATTGGTGGATTCCGGAATTCATTCTGTAGATAGCCTGGGGGGGAGGGGGGGAGGGAGAGAAGGAAGGCCTTATAGTTTTAA
>NW_023243195.1:0-1531 GCF_002007445.2 Ailuropoda melanoleuca
GAAATAGGTGATGGACATTAAGGAGTGCACTTGTCACGAGGAGCACGGGTGATGTATGGAATTGTTGAATCACTATATTGTACACCTGAAATTAATATGGCACTATATGTTAACTAGAATTAAAACTCAAAAAATTAATAATACTAATAAAAATACTCAATAGAAATGCTTGCTCAAGAAATGACAAAAATATTGCCAAGTAATAAAGGATCTATACCACTTGCTGGGAGGTTAATTTAGAATTTGAAGCCCTGAACTTAGACTCCACTACCTAAGAATCCTCCAAACAATAGTATTCTATAACTCAGTGACTAAGGGATAAGGGTTCCAAATTTCAACTTATTATAAACTGCTCATTATAACAATCATAACAAATATCTATTTGCAGGGAGAACTACCAGCAAGAGTCTTAAAAATATGTGTAAAATATACGTACAACTTATAAAGGCAAGAAATTAAAACACGATTCAGCAAAATTTTGAGTTATAAATACTGCTTAAGTAATGAGCCTTAAAATAAGAATGCAGATTTAACTTGGCATTTCAAACCCAATGTCCCCAAATTAAATCACCAGTATCCCAATTGTATGTCAAAAAAATGGGACTGTTAAATAATGCACATTTCAATTCAAAGGCTTTCATCTGGATAAATTGAGCCATGAACTTATTAATGCCTTGCCCCTCCATATTTCAAAAGCAATACCCTAGAGTATACAAATATCTTTCTAAATCACCTAGCCTAACTTTTGGTAAACTACACAGCACATCCCCTAACCCAGAACAATATCTAAACCTTTTATTATCAATCCCACTGCTCTCACTACTAAAAACAATGTACGATTTTACTTACATATTTTAACAAATATCTGCCCCAAATACAAATCTGCCCCAAGATAGTCAGCTCTTAGAAACATGTCCAATGGTGAGACATGTCACATACAAGAACACCTTCACTAGGGAAGAAATGGATGTTCTACTAATGGACTTTCCAGGGTTTGAAAGCATGTTGGTTATGTGATGTAAAGGATTTTCCCGCACTCTAGCACAGACTCATTGTGAAACACTGGCCCAATCACACAGCTTCAGTTTCCTCTCTATAAAATGAAGGGGTTGGACTAGAACTTAAGCAATGTTCACTGGAAAACTAGATGTGAAAATGTGCCCCCACCCAAAAAAAAGCTCCATGATCAAATAAGATCAAGAAATGTTCCATCCTGTAGCAATGCACAGCAGGACACTTGAGAATCTGACCAGGCAAGGTGATGTGCATATGAAACTGGAGCAGAGATCACCATGGAATTGGAAGGCTGAGCCTGAGGCTTTCGACAAGGCAAACAAGCTGAATCTGCAACTCCCACATTTAACCCAGAATTCCCAAGTGTAGTTGAAGTAATCCCATGCTGATGTTGGGTCCATCAGACTGAATGCAAATCATCTCTAGAGAAAGCACCTTCAGGGGCGCCTGGGTGATGCAGTCGTTAAGCATCTGCCTTCGGCTCAGGGCGTGATCCCGGAGTTCTGGGATCGAGCCC
>NW_023243196.1:0-1532 GCF_002007445.2 Ailuropoda melanoleuca
AAAAAAAAAGATTCACAGAACTTTTAAATATTCTGGAAAACAATACTTCTTTTATGTATATTGCAAATGTACCTTTCTTTTAAGGTTCTAAACATAAGCTAGTATGTGGGGGCAACTGCTGATTTTATTTCATTGGTGTCAAAGAAATGTACTTTATTAAGAAATGCTTTATGTTGTAACTGATCTATGCTTGTTTTAAAAAGAAGTCTTTATGTAAATGGACAGAAGCTTTTGTATGTGCTAATTTGTTGAAGCCTGTTTTTAGTATTATTCACATCTATATTCTTGATAATTTTTAATCTATTCGATTGGTATTTATGTGGGTATATTTTGGGTATGTCAGTTTTTCTATTTCTATTATATTTACTTTAAATACTATGGGGCTGTGTTGTAAGCTTTATACAATGATAACATTGCCTTACATTCTGAAGGGATTATTCCCTTTATCCCCCGGTAATGTCCTTTTGCTTTTCCTGTTAATGCATTTTGCCTTTCCTTCTTTCTTGTCCAATATTAATATTACTACTCAAGATGTTTTCTAATTAGTATTTTCCAGTATGACTTTTTTCCTTTAAGTTATTTCTAGTGTTTCTCTAAATTATATATGCTAAAATTGTTACATAATCTCTGGCCTTTATTAAGTGAGTATAATACATTAGCATTTTTGCTATTATTCATCATTTGAGTCCGTATCTGTGATTTTACTCTGTCTTTGACACCAAGGTTTTACTTTCTTCTTTTCGCCCTTCTTTTTGTGCTTGCTCTGGGAGTTTCATTCCTTTTTCTTTTTTAGTTATTTGGAACTCACCCATAGCATTTCTATTATTGTTACAATTATCCTTAAATTTTAACAGGCATACATAATGCTATGTTGTTGTTGTTGTTGTTTTTTCTCATTTTATTTTTCCTACTGATCTTATTGGTCTCAGGTGCAAAATATTAGGTAACTGATCATAATCCTTGGTTCAGGATACACTCTGAACATGATTCTATCTATGTGTCTATTAATTTGTTATAATAAGAGCTTATAAATCCACCATCACACACAAATCCTTGGCCTTGAAAATCACTTATATCTACCTATAGGATCCCCCATAATTCCATCCCCTTGCTACCCCTTGGAGAAACCATATGACAAATCCCAAATTTATTATTCCTTTGCTTTCCCTTTCTATAGCTTCATCTATGCTTTATGCATTTCTAAATTGACTTCAGTTGTTCTTAACATTTTATAAAGGTATTTTTGTTCTATATAATATTTATGGAATTACATTATTCACTTCACGGTTATTCATATTTTTGCACACTTCTCTAGTTCATTAATTTTGACTGGTATTCTTTATACCAATCCTTGTCAATTATGTAAATTGGAATCCATTTTCACAGTTTGTAAATTTGTCTTTTCATTTGTTTTAGGGTGTGTTTTGATGAAAAAAGTTTTTAATTTCTACATGAGAAAATCATTTTCCTATAATTTATACTTAGGGCTTTAAAAAAGGGAAAAAACCCAACTTCAAAAGTTAAAAAAAAAA
>NW_023243197.1:0-1532 GCF_002007445.2 Ailuropoda melanoleuca
AGTTATGAAGAACTCATAAATAGTAACATAATTCTGAGGAATATATTTTTCTGGATACCAATTTTCTTTCTTTCTTTTTTTTTTTTTAACACTTGTTATTTTTACTCTGCACCGAGTGGGAAATGGAGAGTACAAATTGAACGACAACAAACAAAAACCCTGCTTTCTGTTACCTTTTTGCCCCATCTGAAATTCAGAGCTGTAAGTTCCATCTGCAAAAGCTCTGTGAGGGAGGACAAGTGGCTTTTCTGTTGTTGTTCTCAGGTTATTGTCACCACTGAGGAATGATAATATTGAGTGATTATCTGACATCAAATATGGGAAAGACATCCTCTACCAGAGCATGGCTTATCAGCATTTCCTGTCTACAGAAGTTTGGTCAGTCAGGTGCTTGTTATTTTACACTTGTTCTTCCAGATCCATTGTTCAGTCTTCTTCTTACCTGCTCTGTGGCCTGAGATGGTGTCTTCTATTTCTTACATCACCCAGACCCCCTTAACTTCTGGATACTAGTTGAGTTTGGCCAGTGGGAGGTAGGAGATGAATTTGAGAAGGTGGAAAGAGAAATAGGTAAGAATATTCATTCTTACTGTTTCTTCCCTCTTTGTGGCCACAGGTCCTCTGGGATCATGGCTATCATTTTCTTTGGGTTCTACAGAAATACTAGTTTCCTATTATTGCTAGTCCCTAAATGTTTCACTATTCATCCTCCATTCCCTTAATCCTTTTACAACTCTGTAAATAATCTCTTGCTTAGTTAATTATCCCACTGAGTTAGCCATTTTTTTTCTTTTTTATCCAATAATGTTGCAGAATTTGATGCCAATAGAGGACCTAGGAACCTGAGTTCCAAAATGAGATTCTGTGATTATGTTTCTCACATATCTAATGAGCTCACATAATAAAATCAAGATTACTCAAGTTTCCCTGGATGCTGTCATGGGATGGAAGGAAGGACAGGACACTTCAGAGATCAATATACTGTGGTCCTTGGTCACCAAGAAGTGTATTGGTATTCCATTGCTGCATAACAAATAATCCCCAAATGAACTGGTTAAAAACCATAGACACTAACTCTTTCACAATTTCGGTGGATCAGGGAATCAGGATGGTTTTAGTTCAGTAGTTCTATTAACTCAGGAACTATAAAGAGATAGCTATCAAGATATCTACTGGGGTTGCAGCCATCCTAAGATTTAACTGGGACTAGGGAATCTGCTTCTAAGACACCTCATTCAGATGAGTTTTGGTAAGAGACCTCAATTTCTTGCTGGTTGTTGGTAGGAGGACTTCATTCCTCCTAAAGGAGTTGTCTGAATGATGACATGTAAGTGGCCCCTCCTTGAGTGAGTGACATGAGAGGGCAAGGAGGGAGCCACATGTCTTTTTGTGGAATTGCGTGGTGTGGAAGCTACAAACCACCACTCCTACTTAATTCTATCCATTAAAAGCAAGTCACTAAGTTCAGCCTACACAAAACAGGAAGGAAATTAGATCCTACCTTTAAAAGAGAGTGTGAGAAAAATGTGCGG
>NW_023243198.1:0-1532 GCF_002007445.2 Ailuropoda melanoleuca
CCCAAGCAAGGTGCATTTAGAAAGTATGAATGGGAAGATCTAAACAATTTATGGTTTGTGGACTCATTCCACACCATGAAGGGAGCTCTGAAGAAGCCTCCAGGACGGGTTTAACTTTTCTGAGAATCTCCATGTTGGAAATTTCTGTGTTTGTCTATGAAATTTTGATGATCCCACAGTCAGAAGTAGAACATTGAACTTTCTAACATTTTTATAGCTGTTCCAGAGTGGAGGACAACTGGGCCTTTATTTGTCTTGTGGCAAAACAGTCTGATGGGAATGCGTCCTCCTGGGAAAATCGACTGAGCGAGTGAGGAGGACATACGGGTGGGGGTGCAATGAGGGGTCATGCTGGCCAGGTCGTGGACTTGGTGTTACGTATAATGGTTAAAAGAGTGACCTGGCAGGTTTGCTATTACAGAATATTGCTGTTAAAGGAAGAGGAGATAAGAATGATTTCAGTAGTTGGTAAAGAAAGGAGTTGGAGTGAAATGAAGACTGGAAGATGGAGCAGTAGTTGCTGCTACTGAAGGAAAGAGTCAGTCACGGGTGGAGAGCTCCTTTTGCCGCAACAGCGAACCCCAGTGCAGGTGACGGAATTGGAGAGACATTTCTCCACAGAAGACGGGAAGCCCATGAAGAGATTTCAGCATCACTGACCAGCAGGGAAATGCAAATCAAAGCCTCAGTGAGCTGCCACTTGACACCCACTAGATGGCTGTACGGGAACAGATGGCTAATAACAAGCACTGGTGAGGAGGAAGAGAAACTGGAGTCCTCACACCTGGCTGGTGGGAGCGCAAAATGGCGCAGCCGTGTCGGAAAACATCCTGGCTGCTCCCGACAAGTCACGGGTGGAGCTACCACACGAGCCGGCAATTTCACTTCCAGGCGTGAACCCAAGAGGATTGGAAACATATGTCTCCAAGAAGCTTGTCGATGAATGTTCATCGCAGTATAATGGCCCCAATGTCCACCGACTGATAAACAAAATGTGGGATCCCTTTAAAATGAGATGTTTCAGCGGTAGGAGGGAATGCAGCCCTGCTGGGTGCCGCGGCCAGGATGCACTGGGAACACAGGGCGCTCTGTGCAAGAAGCCAGGCACGGAAGGCCACGTGGTGTGCGATTCCACTGATATGACCTGTCAAAACAGACGGCTCCCTAGGGCTGGGGGTAGGGGGATGAGTACGAGGTTCCTTTAGGGGTGATCAAAACAGGCTGGAATTAAAGATGGTGGTGACGTTCACACTACTCTAGACATACTGAGAACACCCAGTTGGGTGTATTTTGTGGTATGTGAATTCTATCTCCATAAAGCTGCTGTTAGAAAAACCAATGCAAGATGAATACGGACCATAGAGTTTGGTCTGTCAGTGGCGGGAAAATTCGGGTGTGCGTTTCAGAGATGTCGGGGCTGTGTAGTGCCTTGAGCATTGAGATCAAATGTCCTTTCCAGTGGCTGACGTGGAGGCTCACCTGCTGTGTTTGATCCTCGGCCCCTGCAGGGTGAGGACCCCCGTGCCAACGGC
>NW_023243199.1:0-1532 GCF_002007445.2 Ailuropoda melanoleuca
AGGGGGAGTGGGAGAGGAAGAAGCAGGCTCATAGCAGAGGAGCCTGATGTGGGGCTGGATCCCATAACGCCCGGATCACGCCCTGAGCCGAAGGCAGATGCTTAACCACTGTGCCACCCAGGCGCCCCTCACTCTTCACATTTTTAATACACATATACTTGAGAGGAAGAATACATAGGATATAAGAATGCAAAATTTTTAAAAATCATTTTAAAGCATCAGAATTGGACTCGGATCTATGTCAAATAAGCTTACATCTTATGTCATATTTTCGGGTTTGGATATAGACTAGCAGCACCTGCTACAGGTACCTTCTTGTGTGGCTTTAATGAAATCTCCCTCCAAGACACATGTATACTGGAGGACAGCCCAGCCACTTGCAGTTTTAACTAAAGCTTTAAAAATTATGTATCCATGCATATTTAGCTACTTGCAAATAATGGTCGGTGGCAGGCCATCCCTGTCTCGTTGAACCCACCTCACCAGCAGAGGCCACTCAATTAAGGGCTGATCCAGATTTTGTGCACTCTGAAGCTTATAAAACTATATATTTTTAAAAAAGACGAAATTAGTCATCAAAGTCAATATTTAGAATGAAGAAAATTTATGACAAATAATTTATTTTCTAAAAAGATGACAAATAGCACAAACATTATAAAATCCAGAAAAATAACATTACACTTTAATATAATTAAATTTCTAACAGGTCTCTCTAATACCTGTCCCTGACATTTTGGCTGTTACCCTTGAATTGCCTCCACGAGACTGCAATTTTGTAACATCATTTTTCATAAACAGTAGAAATAAAAGTTAGTCTTTCCTCTAACGTAGTTCATCAAAATATTCTTTTTTTATTATTGATAGTTTAGAGAAGTTTCAGGGTCACGACTTGTAAGTAATACTGTCAGGTAAATGTGTCAGATTTATAGTCAAATTTAGAAAAATGTCTCTCAAGTTTCTTATGTGAGTTCTAGGATTTCAGGGCAATGCAAATTTTGGGGGCAGTGAGTCATCTTTAATACTGTACGAACTGACGGCATTCTTTGCTTTGTTAAGGCCTCTCCCAGGGTCTTGGAAGGGTCTTGTGCAGGTGGAGGGAAGGTCCTCGAAGCTTAAGGTTCCTTAGCCTCATGGTAAATTCATTCCTGCACCACATCCTACAGGAGGGTTCAATATTTCTTCATTTTTTTGGACCAGTCATGATCTGGAGAGGCTGGCTGGTTGCCAGAAGACTACCCCAAACCTAACCTTTTTTCTGCCTGCCTGAGTCTCTAGATATTGCCTGTTCCTGGATCCCTCATAGTGATGAGTGTGCTTTGCTCAGTTGGGAGGACAGAGAGCCCAGTGAACCTGATCTAGGTTCTTATAGAATCCATCACTGTTTTCTGAACACGTTGCCCTGCTAATAACTTGGATGCAGCCCCTGCCCAGACTAATCCAATTCCAGTGGCCAGCCTAGCCGCAGTTTGGCCACCCTCCCAGTTTGCCCTTCCTGTTATTGTCCAGCCTGATCACTGGATATGACCATGAAA
>NW_023243200.1:0-1041 GCF_002007445.2 Ailuropoda melanoleuca
AGGGATACATGTGGGAAAGTGGTCTCGGAAGCCTGATGAGAGTGCCACATAGTGGTCTCTGAGACACTGCACAATCCAGGGAAATATCAACGAATATCATCTCTCGTGAGTAAGGGAGCATGAACATAAAGGTTCAGGATTTTCGAGGACTCAGCACCTTTCTAAATGGTTATAATGCAGAGCGTCCAGGAAAAAACTCCAGCAAACATCAGCCTTTTCACTGGGGACCCCGATTCCACATTGGGTGTATGGGCCTGGGATGAATCCAGCACGTAGAACCAAGAAACAATGTGTGAGGATAAACCCCTTGAGGTCACATCGGCCTTTTGGAAGGTGGAAAAGGAATCAAGGTGCTTTGGTACTGTGAGTGAAACCCGACAAACACAGCGCTGAGAAAAACAATTTGGCCAACAGCCGCTTCCAAAGAAATGTTTGATTCCTTGGGTAAGTCCTTTCCAAACTGCTGGTGGCAATGGAACGAAAAGGCCAAAAACCTGTCCGTGAGAAACAACACCGTACGGGGACCGTCTTAACAATATCATCATCCTTTGTGAATAGGGAAACATGAGGGAAAGTAGTCACGGAAGCCTGATGAGAGTGCCACATAGTGGTCTCTGAGACACCACACACTCCAGGGAAATATCAACGAACATCATCTCTTGTGAGTAAGGGAGCATGAACATAAAGGTTCAGGATTTTCGAGGACTCAGGGGCCTTCTTACTGGTAATAAAGCAGAGCGTCCAGGAAAACACCTCCACCTAACATCAGCCTTTTCACTGGGGACCCCGATTCCACATTGGGTGTATGACCTGGGAAGGATCCAGCACTTAGAACCAAGAAACAATATGTGAGGATTAAGCCCATGAAGTCACGTCGGCCTAATGGAAGGTGGAACAGGTGTCAAGGTGCTTTGGTTCCGTGAGTGAAACAAGATGAACACAGCACTGAGAAACACAATCTGGGCAACAGCCACTTCCAATGAAATGTTTGCTTCCTGGGTAAATCCTATCAAAACTGCAGGTGGCAATCTAATGAAAAGG
>NW_023243201.1:0-1532 GCF_002007445.2 Ailuropoda melanoleuca
ATGCCAAGGGAAAGGATGTGTCGAGGAGAGCTTAGCCGGTGTAATGCTTTCAGAGAAACATTTGGAAGATTGGGATGACTGGCCGGTGGAAAGGCTGCTGTTTAGGCACTGGATGCTTATGGTCTCTATACTTCATACTTGCAGGAATTTCTGAATGCTCTCCCTGCCTATGTCGCTTAGGAGGTGCGATGCTGAAAAATGGGAATTAAAACCAATATATCCAGTTTTTGCAGTCACCTATTTCCTTGGAAAGCCCGGAGGAAGACAGCTAATTTTAAAAGGTAGGCATTGAAGTCCAGGATTACAAGATGAAAAATGTTCCCTAGCATCAATGCAACTGGCTCTATTAGTAAACAGAAAAGATTCATTTCTTCTTCTTGCAACATAGCAATCCAGATTCAGGAGGTCTGAGCCTGAAGTATGATGAATGCAAGGGGGAAAATATACTGGAAGCATTTTTAAGGCTTCGATCCTGTATTTTTAGTTACTAAAAGTGATCTCGCAAACCAGAAATTGGCTTCTTCTTAAGTGCTCTGAAAAATTCTCCAGATTCCACGTGAAGTGGTAACTACTTAACCATGTTAAGTTCCATCCTCCTTTTCAAAGTTTAATCCTGTGAGGATTATGAGGGGATATTAATAATAATAGCAAATGGTTATTTAGGCATTTACTCTACGCCAGGCATTCTTCTGTTCTGCGACAGCTGTTTTGCTCTGTTCTGTTAGCTCTCTTAACCCTTACAGTCGCTCCTTTTTCCTGATAAGGAAAATAAGGTACAGAGACTTCAAGTAATGTGCCTAGAATCACAGAGATAATTAGTGGTGCAGCTAGGATTGGAACCAAGGCTGTCTGGCTCCAGAGTCTGGGCTGTCAAGCACTACACTTTCCAGCTTCTATAATAACCATCATCTTTCTATTTCACTTGCCACATTGAATTATAATTATTGGCTTAGGTGCCCAACTCCTCCACAGTCATGTGCTCCTTGAAGACAAAGACCCTGCACTCACTAGCACAGGGCCTGCTACCCAGTACGCACCCAGTAAGTACGTGCTAAATAAATGAAGGAATTATACGTATGCTTCTGGCTCTGCTTTAAACTATGTGTAGCGCCTACCGAGAGAACTTACCACATATACCACAGGAAACAGGGAAAACTAAGTAAAACATGCAAGTTGGGAGGGAAGAAAATTCTAAGTGGTTAAAAGCAAGCGGTGGAAGATTTTGTCAAACTGCCCAAGGTGCTTGAGAAGGATCACTTCTGGGCTCACGCTGTTCATCCGAGTAGCAGGAAGCTGCCGGCTGAGAAAGGGGCCACATCTCTTGCACAGGCCTAGCCAAAACTACATGGAAGAGGGGCAGGAAGGGAAGCAACAAAATATTCCCGCCACCGTGCTATGCAATCCCACTGGAGGACATCTCCCTCTTCCAGGATGTTGGGAATGATCACAAGATGCCAGCAAGGATCTAATTTTACAATGGCCCTAAAAGTGAGTGAGTGAGTGTGAATATGAGTGTGTGTGTGTGTGTGTGT
>NW_023243202.1:0-1532 GCF_002007445.2 Ailuropoda melanoleuca
TTAAGAATCCTTCAAATTAAGTGACAGAAATTCAAGCTGAATCTGTCTATATAAGCCAGCCTATACCACAAAAGTGTGTGAAACTTCTAAGCTGAGGATGTACATGGCTTCTTGCATGGCTGTACAGGACCAAGTCATTCATGTGTGTGTCTCTCTTCCCACTTTTTGTTCTGCTTAGTTCTACTCAGTTTTAATCTCAAATGGATTCTCCTCATGTAGCAAAAAGAGAACCATCAAAATCCCTACATTTAATCTTACCAACTCAGTAATTCTAAGGAGAAAAGAAAAGTTAAAAAAAATTGTTATGGTAGAAAAGATAAGTCAAATGTCTATTTCTGACTAATCACCGCCATTGAAGTTTGTGTCTGTGCTGACAGACAAGATAATGTCTCCTAAAGTGAGCAAATCAATCCATCAAAATCACAAAAAATGTGCTACCTGTATCAGACAAGGTGCAGTCAGAAAAACAAATGGCAAATATGTGCCTCTTATAGAGTATATTTAGAACAAAGAATTGGTTTATTCGGATATTGCAAGGGGGAAAGAGAAAAAAGTTGAAAAATATAAAGACTATTAAGCTACAGAAAATAGCTACCACTCTCACAACTGGGAGAATGCATGGACAGAGGAAGCATAACCAGATTCTGGAATCTCTGAGGAGAAGCTCTACAGGATTGGTGCTTGGAGGAATGGAGGGCTTGAAAGTGCTTGGATGTTTGAAGGAGAGGCTCCACCCAGTGCTGGGTCCAACATGGAGGAAGGCCAAGGAGGAAGCCCAACAAGTGCTTAAGCCTCTCAATGGGCAGAGCCCATGCAATGAATCGAGAGAGGACTGTACAGCTGCCAAGGGAGTGTTGTCCAACTACTGCCTATGCATCTAAGGAGGTGCAGAAAGTTAAACACATTTCCATGTGCTTATTGGACATTTGTATGCTTTTCTTTGGGACATGTTTTTCAAACCATTTGCCCATTTATAAAATGGTCTTTTATTATTGAGGCATCCTTTAATTTTTAACTTGTTATATGTTATGGTTACAACACCTTTATCAGATACAGGTATTGCAAATATTCTTCAAGTCTGTGGCTTGCCTATGAATTTTGTTTTGGTAAACAGATGTTCTAAGGTTAATGAAGTTTATTTTATCTTTTTTTTTCTTTTGAGCTTAGTGCTTTCTACAATATGTCTAAAAAATCTGTGTCTACACCAACATACTTTTCTATGTTTTCTTCTAGAAGATTTGTGTTTAAACTTTATGTGTGCACTCTGATCCATTTAAAATTAATTGTTGTATATGGTGTGAGGTAGAGATCATTTAATTGTTTTCTCAAGAACAGTATTTCCAGCATCAATTGTTTAAATGATTTTCCCATCCCTATGGATTTACTTTGTTGCCTGGTCAAAAATCAATTCACTGTATAAGTAAGGATCTCTTTCTGAACCTTCTATGTTGTACCGTGACTTATCTATTTATCTTTATAACAAAACTAATCTGTCTTCATTATCAGAGCCTAAATCTAAGTGTTAAAATCAG
>NW_023243203.1:0-177 GCF_002007445.2 Ailuropoda melanoleuca
AGCCTTGCTGGATAAAGGATCCTTGGCTGCATGTTTTTCTCTGAAAGAGTTTTAAAAATGCCTCCCCAACCCTTTCTCTCCATCCAGGTCTGTGTAGACAGGTCTGACGTAATTCTGATACCTTTGCCTTGGTACGTGAGAAATTTCTTTGCCCTGGCCGCTCTCATTACTGTATCC
>NW_023243203.1:545-4777 GCF_002007445.2 Ailuropoda melanoleuca
AAAGTTGGATGCTTCATTAGTTGCGTATAATGCCCAGGGCACCATGCAATACGTGCCCTCCTTACTACCCATCACCAGTCTATCCCATTCCTGCACTCCCTCCCCTCTGAAGTCTTCAGTTTGCTTCTCATAGTCCATAGTCTCTCATGTTTCATTCCCCCTTCTGATTACCCCCCTTTTCTTTATCCCTTTCTTCCCCTACCGATCCTCCTAGTTCTTATGTTCCATAGATGAGAGAAATCATATGATAATTGTCTTTCTCTGCTTGACTTATTTCACTTAGCATTATCTCCTCCAGTGCCGTCCATGTTGCAGCAAATGTTGAGAATTCGTTCTTTCTGATAGCTGAGTAATATTCCATTGTATATATGGACCACAGCTTCTTAATCCAGTCATCTGTTGAAGGGCATCTCGGCTCCTTCCACGATTTAGCTATTGTGGACAATGCTGCTATGAACATTGGAAAGTCACCTTTTATCAGATTTATGAGTAGCAAATCTTTTCTCCCAGGCGGTATATTACCTCTTTATTTGGTTGATGATTTTCTTGGTTGGGCAGGAGCTTTTTAATTTCTTGCAGCTTCGCTTATTTACTTTTGCTTTTATTGCCTTGGCTTTTGATACATGATCCAAAAAAAAAAAAAAAATCACGCCTGAGAACTATGTAGGGCAACTTTGTCCCTATGTTTCCTGCGAAGAGTTGTAAGGCTTCAGGTCTTATATTCAAGTCTTGAATTCATTTTGAGTTAATGTTTGTGTCAAGTGTAACATAGTGGTACGGATTCACTCTTTTGCATGGGTCTGTTCAGGTTTTCCAGCACTGCTTAGTAAAGGGACTGTCCTTTCCCCCTTGTACATTCTTGGCTCCTTGGTCATAAAAGTACTAGACCGTAGATGTGTGGGTTTACTTCTGGGCTCTGTCTTCTGTTCTGGTGATCTGTGTGTCTGCTTTGATGCNCCTTATATTCAAGTCTTGAATTCATATTGAGTTAATGTTTGTGTTAAGTGTAAAATAGTGGTACGGATTCATTCTTTTGCATGGGTCTGTTCAGGTTTTCCAGCACTGCTTAGTAAAGGGACTGTCCTTTCCCCCTTGTACATTCTTGGCTCCTTGGTCATAAAAGTACTAGACCGTAGATGTGTGGGTTTACTTCTGGGCTCTGTCTTCTGTTCTGGTGATCTGTGTGTCTGCTTTGATGCCATTATGCCAGCAATCAGTAGAGCTTTGTCATAGTGTTTGAAACGAGGGAGCACAGATTTTTATGCATTTCGTACCCTTCCATTTTACTGAATTTGTTCAATAGTTTTTTGTGGTTGTGTTTAGTGTTTTCTGCATATAATATCATGTCATCTGAAAA
Organism: Ailuropoda melanoleuca; assembly: GCF_002007445.2. Lineage (NCBI taxonomy): Eukaryota > Metazoa > Chordata > Mammalia > Carnivora > Ursidae > Ailuropoda > Ailuropoda melanoleuca. Next base: position 1,903 of record NW_023243203.1, read on the forward strand.
GAGTGACCTTCACTTCTTGTTTTCCAGTTTGGATGCCTTTCATTTTTTTATTTTTCTTGTGTAATTGCTCTGGCTAGGTTTTCCAGTATTGCAGTTGATGTTTGGCCGACATGGGTCTGAACTGGGCAGTCTGCTTATTACGTGGGTTTTTTTCAGTAAATAGACGTTGCTCTAAATGTATTGTCCATGAGGTTTTTCTTTGTTATTTCTTTTCAGATTTTTATTTAAGTGTTAGTTATGGTGGCCTTGTAAGTGACCTGCTGCCACTTTATGATGAGCTCTGAGCGGGACGGGTCTGCTGCGGCGCAGGGTGGCTGTTATGTTGGGGTCTTGGAAGGGGGAGGAGAATGTTCCAGCAAACCTCTCATGACACCCATGGCCTGCCCCGCAGCCCCTCGGTGTGCTTCCAAGAGAGGGAGGTGGTCCTGGGCCAGCTGACCCCTGTTTTCCTTCCACCTGTAGGTGTGAAGAAATAGCGGCACTATGAGCTCATCCGGATGGCATACAACATCACTGGTGAGAGCCCAGCTAGTGTGCCCGTGGAGGTGCTTGTCGTCAAGGCTGCTAAGCTCCAGGCACCATTACTCCTCACCCTACCTACTACAACTTGTGGAAGCAGCAGGCCCTGGCGGGCAAGCCCAGTACAGGTACAAGGCAGTGGCACATAGGGAGGCAGGGCCACACCTGCACAATGTGGTCACCGGTGACACAATGTGGTCACCGGTGGCACAGAGTGCGATGTTCATGCCCACTGCCCAGCAATGAGACCCGCCTCGCCAGCCAGGTGAACTGCCCCAGGCTGGAAAAGCAGCATGGGTGAGAGTCCCAGCCTCGGAGTCCTGAATGCAGTTCCTTACTGCTTGAGGACAGCCCTGGGGTCAGGGAAGGGGCAGGAGAGGAGCACAACACACTGGGGCTTCCTGCACCCTGAGTCCTACAGAGCCCAGCCCCAGAAGGCCCAGAGTGAACATCAGTGGGCACAGAAATGGCGGGGACCACAGGGGCAGTGGGAACCTACATCTCTGCCAGTTAGGATTCCACTGAAGTAACCGGGGCTCTGGGTCCTCTTCTCCTTCACTGATACCCCATCCACAGGATAATGGGGACCTGAGCCCCTCTTGGGGGCTTGAGCCTCTGGCGCGACCCTTGCAAAAGTGCCTCTGAGCAGAGCTGGGTCCCCTGGCCAAGATTCTGCAGAGGGGTCCTTCACGCACTGGCTGCCTTTCCCTGCACACCTGCGCCCTCACCGCCTCTGGGGCATCATCTCTCCTCCAGGCCACATTCTACAGGGCAGCCTCCTAGGCGACAAGTGCCCAGCCTAGGCCCCGGGGGTGGTGTGGCTACTGCCTCCTGGCAGCGTGAGTCTCCAGCTGCAGACGGGCAAGCTGGAAGCATCTCTGATTGCCTTCTGAGAGATCGCCTTGTTTTGTGCCAGTTTCCAAACTGTTCCTGCAAACGGGGCAAGCTCCGGTGGTTCTGTGCATGAGTTCCATTTGCGTAGGTTAGCCTGAGACCATATACCTCCATGCAGCGGAGAACCCTGCTTCTTGCACCTGGGTGGCAGGGGGGTGACCCTCCTCACTCTAGGGACTGAGCTCTGAGCGATGGCAGTGTGGCATCCCCAAAGGGTCCAGCTTGTGGGGCTGCAGAGACTTCAGGAGCCCAGCCCAGGGTAGGGCCCTCAGGCCGGGGAGTAGCACCCACACTGCTGCCTGGGCTCAGGAGAAGGATGATGGCACAGGGCTTATGGATAAGACAAACGGTGTGTCGTTCCAGAAAACATTCTCCAACCAAGGCAGGGCCTTATTTGCTGTCAGCTATGGATGGAAGCCCAACGTGTGCTTTTTGTAAATTGAGGTATTTTGGGAACCAAAAAAAAAAGAGAGAGAGAGAGAAGAAAAAAAAAAAAAGAAAAAACTCATTGAAAATCATAAACTGATTCTAAGTGGCCACAGCCTGTTGGGGGCCCAGCTCTGGAGGTCAGCATCACTGCGTGCACCCTACCAGAGTATTTGGTGTTGACTCATGCCCATGAGCACTCAGAGCCAGAGCCTTCCTGCCCACTCACCTTCCAGCTTGCAGGCCCTCCTCCTCATAGCCGCAGCTCTGACCCCGACCAGCAGGCCGGGGCGTCCCCTGTCAGCCCTGCCAGTGCAACTCAAGGGACATCTGCCTGTAGGAGAGAGAAGCCAGAGGACCTGAGCTGACCCTTGACCCCTTGGCCTCCACCTCCTGAGCATCTGAGGTGATTCTGCCCAGGCTCTGTTCACCCTGGTTCTTACCTCAGGCACCAAGCCCCACAGCACCATGAAAAGGCAAAGCGAGAAGATGTTTGGAGGTCGGTGACAAGGCCTCAGCGTGTTAACCCAGAAAACCGAAATTTGATGCAGTAGTTGCCAGCTTCTGTGACATTCATAGTGGGTTTTAAGGGTTTGGTTCTGTGTCGAGTTGGAACTGTTCTCAGTCTCTGTGTTTGGGTTGTGTGGAAGGGTTTGCAATCCTAGTAATGATACAGACCATTTTATAAATTGTTCAGTTGGTCAGATGCCTCTTGTTAAATCGTCTGCTCATGTCTATGTCTTCTCTTGTACAAGTAGTTCAGGATTTGCCAAAATGTCTTTCCCTGTAACGGCTTAAGTCAGTCAACGGACAGCGTGGGCAGAAATTCCAAGCTGTTAATTTTGGGCTTTGAGGTCTTAATATGTCCTGCTTCTTCTCAGATGAGACCATACTCTACAGTTATTGAACAAAACACTACATTATGGAGTTGANCGAACAAAACACTACATTATGGAGTTGAATGTGATCCAGGTAAAAAATGCATATTTTCGAGACATCCAGCAGACGTCATAATCACCCTGATGACTTGGGGGGC
>NW_023243204.1:0-1533 GCF_002007445.2 Ailuropoda melanoleuca
AAGGGCCCACTGCCCAGGGAACAGGACTTTGGGAGCGCAGACACACTAGGAGGGAGAGTCAGAACGTCACCCCTCCTGGATGTCTGTGGGCCCTGCCTTTCAGGGGCTGCACCGGACAGCAGCCGCTCAATTAGCCAGAGCTGTGGGGTACAGCAGCCAATCCCTGCTCTGCCGTCCCAGCTGGGTGACCAAGAGGCAAGACGCTTAGCCTCTGTGAGCTTTGGCCACCAAGCTGGGAAAGTATGCAGAGGACCTGCCCACAGGAGGCTCACGTGGTGTGGCGTGGCCCTAGGCTGGGCCTCTGGGTGACAGGCAGCACGATCATTTCTATGTTGCAGAGGAGAGAGCTGAGGCTGGGTGACTTACTAGCAGGACCCCCGCAGCTGTGTGCTCTCCCTGTGCCCGCAGGGTGCCCTCCATCCGCATCTGGGGAGGGCCTTAGCCTTTTTCCAGGCCATTAATAACGGGAAAGGAGCAGGTGTAGGGCTTTCTCTTTTGCCAAGTCAAGAGGAGGCAGAGACTACAGCTGGCAGGGAGAGAGGCCCCGGCGAGCAGGTGCTCAGGCCGAGCCCTGGAGTGGCCGGCCAAGGGGAGCCGGGACTGCGGCCCTAGGAGAGAACAGCTGCAGCTGGCCTGGCCATACTCCCTGCTGTGCCCCTGGCCATGCCATTGTAGGTGCGGGCTCTGCGGGCAGTGCCCTCCAGCTGGCCCTCTGGGCCCAGCCGTGAGCACCTGGCCTGGCACTCAGAGCCAGTGCCCGGGCCAGGAGGCACTGCTGCCTGCACCCCAGCTAGAGGGCCCGAGCCCTCTGGCTCAGGCAGCTGACCTGCCTTCTGTGGAAGCCCGGGGGTGGGAGGCTTGGGGCTGTGGCAGGGCCTGGGTCCAGCCACTGTGCCCTGTGATGCACCGGCCCTGTGTCCCACAGCGGTGGACACGCACGTCCACAGAATCGCCAACAGACTCGGGTGGACTGAGACGGCGACCAAGTCCCCGGAGAAGACTCGTGCGGCGCTGGAAGCCTGGCTGCCCCGGTGCGGCAGGGTGGGGGCTGGTGGGGCGTCCCTCGGTCTCCCTCCCCCGCTGACCTCTCACCTTCACAGGGAGCTGTGGAGCGAGATCAACGGACTCTTGGTGGGCTTTGGCCAGCAGGTGTGTCTGCCCACCCACCCACGCTGCCAGGACTGCCTCAACCGAGGCCTGTGCCCAGCCGCACAGAGCCTCTGTGGGCCGTGAGGCCTCGGTCCGGCCACCACGCGCTCTCCTACTGCGTGCCTTTGCTGGGGAGCCCTGGCCTGTTGCCAATAAAGCTCAGGAGTTGTTTGCAGTTGGGGTCTGGCGGAGTCTGCTCCGGGCGTGGGCTGCGTGTGTACCCGTGCTCGTGTGTCTGAACAGCGCTGCCTGGGAGGCTGAGATGGGGACGTGACGGTCTGGGCCGTGGACTGGGCGGGGGTGGGGGGTGCCTGGGGCAGGAGAGATGGCTCGTGGGAGCCAGCTGCAGCCAGCTGCTGGGAAGCCCGCCGGAGACCCCGGGCC
>NW_023243205.1:0-1533 GCF_002007445.2 Ailuropoda melanoleuca
ACCTTTTCCAGTGTTTGCTGAGCACTCCTTTTGATTGTTAGTTTTTAGATGTTTTTATACAACCCTTGAGACATCTGGTGCGCGGTCTCCATGGCTACTCTTTCTCAAGAGTTCTTTTGGCAATGGTACAACCTGCATGATTCAGGACTTTCAGATTTTCAGGAGAACAATCCATCTTTATGATGAGGCTGTGACTGCCAATGAACTAGGTGCATCATTGGTTTTGTGTCTGATACTTATGTTAATGTCAGTTTCAGTCTCAAAGCTTTTTTTTTTTTTTAAACACTGACCTTTAGATCAGAAAACTCCTATATCACTATAGAAGGCAGATCTCCACGATGTGGAAAGAAAAGACATGACCCAGAGTCACTCATCGTGTTCAGCTGATACATAAACTAGTACCCCCAGCTCCTGACTTCTACTCTGGTACAATCTCCATCTATATTGTGGTGCCCATATGGGGGTCTTTTTGGGTGATCTCTGCTTATCCTGAGTCATCAATCATCACACCATCATAAAGCCAAAATAGATGCACCTTTACAACTCCCCTTACTATGGACTGAAAGTTTATATCACCCTGATGTTTCTATTCGAAGCCCCAATCTCCAGTGTGATGATATTTGGAGATGGGGACTTTGAGAGATAATTAGGTGATGGGGTAGAGCCCACATGATAAGACATAAGAGCCTGCTTCCTTTTTCTCTCTGCCTTGTGAGGATACAGCAAAAAGTATCCATCTGCAAACTAGAACCGCAACATCTCGACAACAACTAGAACAGCATCTTGTTGTTAGACTTCCCAGCCATCAGAATGGTGAGGAATAAATTTCTATTTTTAAGACAACCACCCAGTCTATCATATTATTTTTAAGATTTTTATTAGAGAGAGAGAGGGATCAGGGGGAGGAGCAGAGGGAGAGGGAGAAGCAGACTCTCTGCTAAGTAGGGAGCCTGACACGTGGCTGGATCCCAGGACCCAGGATCATGACCTGAGCCAAAGACAGATGCTTAACCAACTGAGCCTCCCAGGGTCCACCCCACCCCCCACCCGCCATCTATCATATTCTTGTTATAGAAGCCTGAACTAACACAATCTAGAATAGATTTCTTATTTATGATTAAGGAAACAGTAGAAAACAATTCTCTTAAATACTACACCACAGAAACTGAACTCAATTCCTCATTAGATATTTTTTCTCCAAGAAATTTTCCCCAGTACCAGAATTGTCATTTTTAGTCTCTGGATTTTGCATGGAGATGCCAGATTTCAGACAACATGGGTATGATTGCCTTTAAATTTAAAACATTCTTTGCAAGCCTTGACAACTAAAACAGTAAACCAGGAAAAGTTCTGAGTTTTTCTACTTTCCCTTTCACTGACAATATTCAGAGAATGTCTAAGCAATTAAGTTGAAACCATTCAAACCACCTTGAAAAAAGCAAGGCGACTAATAAACCAGCTAGAAATTTAGCCCCTAAAAAACAGCATCATGAGGAAAGTAATTTACAAAACACTCTTAGAATATGCTAATTT
>NW_023243206.1:0-1533 GCF_002007445.2 Ailuropoda melanoleuca
AGGGTGCCCGGACCTGGTGCCTCACTTCTGACGGAATGGGATATGGCCAAAGGGGTGAGATGTCACTTTTAAGTTCACGTTCCAAAAAGCCTGTGGCCTCCACATTAGCAGCTCCGTGGCACACGCTGGGCTATCCGCCTGCAGGGGGCGCTGCAGCCGGTCGGGGGCCACGCCGGAGCCCAGACAGATCCTGCAGCCCAGCCGGGTGACAGCAGCCCCAGCCAACAGCTCCCCCCAGCTCAGCTGCTCCCGGATTTATCTCACACCCGGAGATAATAAATGGTGGTTCTTTTAAGTCACTACATTGACAGCAGGTGTGTGAGGCGGGAGTACGGGACAGACGCGGGCCGCCCCACAGCGGCTCCTCCCACAGAGGGGGTGAGAGTAGAGGACCTTTTCCAAGTCACAACGAAAATTGAACTAATGGCTAGAAATTTCTCTACTTAAAAATATTCTCCCACAATTTAGTATCAATGCTCAGCTTTTCGGGTTGGCTCGGCTTTCACCTAAACCTGATTACATTCATTTTAAATTATTTGATTATGTCGATCTGACTTATTTTTTATCTTAAAATGAATGCTGCAGTTTTGTTTCTGCCGGCTAATTTGTTTCTAATTCCCACAATGGACACAAGTTATGTGTCCTGGTGTTCTCTAGGGAGAGCGTTGAGGGCCTCCAGCTGCAGAAGACACCATCCCCGCCCTGGAGAAGTGTCTGTCCTACCCACGGGGGAAGGTGGGCAAGCCAGTGTGAGGCGCTGGGGGTCTGTTCTGTGAAGCAGGGTAAGTCAAGGCTGCTGGGGGAATCTTGGAAAGGAGCGGCCAAACCAGCTTTGCAAACCGCAGCTGTAGCTATACCCCCTTGCAGCTGTAGCTATGCCCCCTTGCACCTCGCTCCGCCCCCTCCTCTTCCTCCTTCCTGAGGTGGTGCTCAGCTCAGCACCACCTCCTCCAGGCAGCCCTCCTGTCTCCCTGTCCTACACCCATGAAATGGGGTGGCCCTCCTTCTATGCCTGCACTCCCGCTGCCACGGTGCCCACGCAGCCCTGCAGTGTCTGTCCTAAATCCTTCTCTCTCCCTCAAGGGACTGCCTGATCCCGGCCGATAAGAGCCAGCCCTCAGTGCAGCGGTAGGTCCCAGGCAGCGGGCCCAAGGGAAAACCTCCAGGGAGAGAGTGAATGGTGGTGGGACTGGGCGACATCGAGGAGGGACGCGGCCCAGAGGTCAGGCTCTCTGGATGTGCAGCAGCCAGGTGGGCAGGAAAGGGACCCACTTCTTCTGGTCAGATTGGAGCTTCAAAAACCAGCACATCCCGGGGCAGGGATGCCACTGTCCTCCCCAAACTGCCCACCCTGCCAGGCCCTCGATACTCGCCCACCCCAGCCTGACCTGAGCGTGGATGCGCAGAGAGGCAGGAGCGCGATGAAGGTGGTCAGGGTCTTGTCGGTCAGCCCCACCTTCCACAAGCTGGCCTCGGGGTACAGAAACAGCTGGAGCCTCACCTCCCCGCCCCCGCGGCTGGTCCAGCCACACC
>NW_023243207.1:0-1534 GCF_002007445.2 Ailuropoda melanoleuca
ATTCGTTGACGCTATTTGCGATCAGTCTTCATTTCGGTACATCGGGTTCTTTTCTGAGCAGAAAACGCCTGCGTTGATGAAACTCTCTGCCTTCTCTTTGTTATCTGTGTGATATGAGTATGTTAAGAGGAAAGAATGACACTTAGCCTCCTTCCTGGGGATCAAACACCTACATTATGCCCCCCGCCCCCCAAACATCTTTCGGATGCCTTTGTCCATCCTCTATTATCTTAACCCACACAGAGAATGGTGGTAGATCTTAATTCTGCATCCAAGGATGACTCAGAATAAGAAATGAAGAGGTAAATGATAGCAGGCAGACTCTGTTCCCTGCATTTTGCTGTAACGTGATATGCCTGTCCAAACGGGTCTGAGTATCTATAGGCACGAACGAGGAAGGCCACTCAGCTCTCGTTTCAAGTTTATGAAGGTTGGATGACCTTCAACATGGTTGAACACTCAGTGCTTTTTGTGTGAAGAGAAAACAGACAAACCTACAACTAATATTAGGATGCTCTGGGCTGGGTATCATATTCAAAGTCTAGAAAGATTAACTGCCCAAGAGCACAGAACAAAACCCAACTAAAAATAGAGATATCCTTGTTTCACTTTCTCATTGGCAGCATCTCCAAAGATAGATAAATTTCCCTTTCATGCTCTTCTCTGTCGCCCCATTTGCTAGCAATGAAGGCACACAAGCTTTGGCCTAGAGTGGCACGCCAGGAAGTGTGTTGGTGTTAGTTTTCACACTAAACATTTGGTCTAACTTTCTAGGATTCAGGAAGAGCTGTGTAGGCGGGTTTACATATTTACAGGGAGCTAAATCTCTGCTTCATTCATCTCGATCTCTGCTGAAACATATTTGTAAACCTTTCTTAAATTCAGCATGTGGGAATCTATGCCAAAGGGATCTGAAGGTGTGCTTTGTGGCACACAGATTGTAAGCCTATCAGTAGGATGGTCTAAAGCTAAAAACATTTCTTTGTTTAGACTGGAGTCCAAACAGGGCCTGATATGTGGAAACAGAAAAAGTTATTAACAAAGTTATTAAGGATCCTGTCGAGCATTCAGTTTTGAAAGTCAAACCAAAGTATGAACAGAGTTTTATCATGAAATTCATATTTGATGAATATTTCAAACAGAAGGGGGTACTCACTACCACTGTGAATGTGTAACTTACACACACTTGGTAAGATTATTACTTCTTACCAAGAGGCAGTAATGACTGTAATGAACAAGAAAACCTCATTTTTTTCTTTTAAAAAAATGATGTTAGTTGAAACTAACCATAATGGTTATATTCAAGTAGTGAGATTATGAGTAATAATTTCCTCTTTATTTTCTAAACTTCAGTTATGAGTCAATTTTTAACTCAAAAAGAACGTTAAGTATAATCCTGCCTCCACTACCCAAAATCTGGGAGCAGGTTTGCATCTAGATAGATAGATAGATATAGATATAAAATATTAAATATTATTTAAATAATAATTTAATTATTTAATAACAACCATTTAATTATTTAATAGTATTATTA
>NW_023243208.1:0-1534 GCF_002007445.2 Ailuropoda melanoleuca
ACATAATGCCTACAAAATTAAGTGAAATTTATTTTAGGTTTAATTTTTTTTAAACAACATTGAGATTAGCAGTTCTGAAGTGCAGAGATGATGACAAATTTTCTAGTGTTTACTCATTTAATATGGATGCTAAAACTTATATCTGTATTCTCAAGTGTGGTTGCTCATTTCATGGTCATATGCATTCATGGAACTAAGTCTTTGCAATAAATAAAGGAAACTGAGCTGTAAAATAACATTTTTTTCAGATTAAAGTTTGTAAACAACATAATTTTGCCTGTTAGATTATTATCTGAATTCTTAAAGTTTAAAGCTTTTTTTAACATGTTGGTGAAAAGAATAAAAAAGTAAATATTCCACTGTCAGGAATAATGCTTTGAAATGTTATTTCAGGAACAGCTATCTTTTACAAGAAACACAATTGAATGTGTGTTCCCTGATATAACATCTAATCTAATAGTTTTGATACAGATGCATGAATATTGAAATCAGTAAATACAAGTTAATATGTATAATATAAGAAACACAAGGAAATAAATGGGTGTCTGTCAAACAGATAATTAGATAAATCAATATCCTGGGATACATTATTATATTAAGAAGCATTAAACAGCAACAAACATTTGCCAAGATTTTTAAAGTGTAAAGAATCTTTATAGTGTCCTTTAAAATACATTAGAAAAAAAAAAAACACTATAGCCACAATGCATTTATAAAAACATGATGGTCCTTTTCCTCAGGGGTGAGGCAGAGGTAATGAAGATAAGAAATTCTTTTGAATACTTATTTTGTAGCAATTTTTTTTCATCATAATAGCACTAAAAGATTGACACTATCCAGGTTTCTTAGGTCAGCTTGACTTTGGAAGTTCTTTCTCCTGCATAAAACTTTAAACTAAAGAGCTAAAATTTCTTAAGTGTCCATCACAATATTCTGTGGTTGAAAATTAAATGAGAAACACTAAATTTGGGGTCAGATACATTAACACAATGCAGCCACTGGGTAGCACAGTGTGACTAAAAACTATTAATTTATCTAACTAACTGTCTTCAGCTGTAAAATTGGAAAAAGAATAAATTTTAGGGATTAAGTATATGTCTAATTACATATATATTTTTAGTTGACTAGCATGGAAGAGATTTAATAATTGCAAGCTATCATGCTTGGTCTGCAAAGAAATATGTGCATTAATCTATAGTCAAACAAAACCAACAGAATGATTGGCAGGGGGAAAAAGATTTTTAAAGGTAGTTTAGGATGAATTAAATGTAGAGTGGGATAGAGTAGTTTAAAATCAGAGACAGAGAGGACAGTTAAATGTTACAAAATTGTTCCAGATATCTTATAATATCCTGAGCCAAGGTGAATAGAAAAAAAAATATATGAATATAGTTCCTATTTTTACAGTGTCACAGATATTTAGAACTAAATTACTTAACTTTACTCAAAATGTACACAGATATGCATATGTAATACTTGCTTTTGATTGGCCTTGTATATTTTCTTTAATTCTGGAAAGAAAGCTCCAGAAACA
>NW_023243209.1:0-1534 GCF_002007445.2 Ailuropoda melanoleuca
TTTTTTTTTTATAAAAAGATAAACGTACACCTAATATATGATCTAGCCAACTGACTCCTAGAGAATGAAAGCATATGTCCGCACACAGTCTTGTATATGAATATTCATAGCATTTTTTAAATACGTAATAGTCCAAAACTGGAAAAATCTCAAAGACGTATCAACAGATGAAAGAATAAACACTTTGTGCTATATTTGTGCAATGGAATACTAATTTGCAATACAAAGAAATGAATAATTGCTACATGCAATAAACAATATACACAAATCTAAATATAATTATGTTGAGTAAACACAGCCAGACAATAAAGAAGACAAATTGTATTATCCCATTCAGATGAAAATCTACATATGTGGATACATATGTCAAGTTTATCAAATTATACACATAAGTATATACTATCCATTGGATGTCAGTTAGACTTCAATAAAGCCTTTAAAAAATACGGAACAAAAAAATCCAATATTAAGATTGCACCTCAGACTAATTAATCAGGATCTCTTGGGGTAAAAACCATCCAAGAATGAATAGTTTTTAAAGCTCCCCAGGTGATTTCAATGTGCAGCTGGTGTTGAAATCAGCACTGCAATACAGAAAGGCCCCAGGAAATAATAAAGGGAGAAAGTAATCAGCTCTTTATGATCTACTGGAGAATATATATGATCAATGGGAAATTAGGAAGAATTCACATGATCTGACTAGAAAGAAGTTAACAATGACCTTAGAGAGGAGAGATGCCTGTCAAAAATGCTCTGACTCACCATGAGACCAACATTAGCTACTCTGGGTTCAACTAATCCTTTATTCTGAGAATTACACAGAAAACCTAGTGGCAAGACTCTACCAGGAGGATTCTATTGACTCTCTGACAGAGTGATGAATGACTTCGGTTCTATAACAAATTTGCCGAGTGGGAAAACACACGTATATACACTTTGTGTCTATTTTAAGTTTTCCCAGGGAACTCTTACAAGAAAGGAAAATCATGGTTTAAGATTAAACCAGTTCCTTCACAACATAATGCAAGTTGCCATAGCTTTCATTTTTTAATAAAAAAAAATTATGGCAAAAAGTAAACATGTTTATTTCTCTCATTCTTATGAGACAAAGGGAGACAATACACAAACATAGGTACCTTCTATTTAAAAACTTTGGAATTACAAAGGATGATAAATGTTATTCGGACATCCAGGAAGGTCACCAGAGGCTTTTTACCTGTGATTTTTGAGCGTCAGAAAATTGTAAACACTTCTACATCACACGCATATGTAAATTTTGGAAAAGAGAGAGGCCAGGGCTTTTATCCATAGACAAAGAGATTGCTGACCTAAAGGGTAAAGAACAATTACCTGGAGAAAAGATGGCAGAGGAGTAGGGGACCCTTCTTCAGCTGGTCCCCTGATTCGAGTTGGATAGGTACCAGACCATTCTGAACACCCATGGAATCAGCCTGAGACACAGCAAGATACATCTGGATCTCTACAAATGAACATCTCCAGCGCTGAGTATTGAGGTACGAAGCGGGGAGCCGTG
>NW_023243210.1:0-1534 GCF_002007445.2 Ailuropoda melanoleuca
ATTTATTTATTTATTTATGGATTTATTTATTCATTTTAGAGAAAGAAAGAGCACACATGAGCAGGGGGAGGGGCAGAGGGAGAGGGAGAATCTCAAGCAGACTCCCCACTGAGCACGGAGCCTGACATAGGGCTCGATCCTGTGACCCTGAGATCACAACCTGAGCTGAAACCAAGAGTTGGAGGCTCAACTGACCACACCACCGAGGCACCCCAGACTTAAACTGAATTTCATCTGAAATTTAGGAATACCTCATCTGACCGTTTTGGTCACACCGTGGAAGGTTGTAGAATCCCCGTCTCTTTAGACCAAGCTAGCTCTCTGGGTTTTCCTGGATTCGTGGTTGATTAGCTCTTCAATGCCCCATGCTTTCCAGGTGTCTTCTGGTCCCCAGCACGTCCCCCCTCAGCTGGCGTCTGCATGGGAGACAGGCACAGATCAGGACAGAGACAGCCACAGGCCCGTGTGCTGGGGACATGCTCTTCACACACCAGAAGTCAATCTCCCGAGTCTGCATTCGTAAAGAGCTCAGCTTTCCAACTGGCCTGCTGCAGACTTGCCTCCTTTTCCCAAAGGAACCCAGGTTTCCACAGACAGTGGGCCTGCCCCCCATTACCTGCTTCAGGCTGCGTCTGGCCAAGCCCCAAAGGCAGCTTGACAGATGGGCAGACTCCCCACCCCCCACCTCAGAGAACAGTTCAACTTTCATGTGTCCCTGGATGGTGGCACCGAGACCCTTCCCGTCATGTATCATGGGAACCAGACCGTTGGTTATGACCCAAGAAGAGACGTGAAGGCTCTAGCATTTGATGCTCATTACAAATGAGTGGGATCTGTATTGTCAAAATTTGAAAGTCACGAGAACTGTAAAGAAATAAACAGTGTTAACATGTGACAAGGAGACAAGACCATGCAATTTGGTTTAATAACAAGCGCGCTTGGTTAGAGCTCATAAGAATTTGTGTTAAGTTTAATAAACAATAATTAAATGGCAAAAGTGTAACAGACGCACGTGCGTTCCAGCAGCCCCCATCCAGGAGGACACCCGCAATGACCAAAACGGCGGTCAGGTCTGTGCTCGCGCACAGCGGTAGCCAACAGTCCCACGCTCTACTGAGCACTCGGAATGCGGCTGGTCCAACTGAGGAACTCGATGTTTATCTCATGCTCATTTAAATAGCCTCACGTGGCTGGGGCGACCACGTATTGAACAGTCGGCTTCAGAGTAATTGGTAAGGACAGCCTAACTCCCGTCCCAATGTCCCTGGCTCTTCTCACGGCACACCCACACTGAGACGGGATCTCTCCTGGTCACATGGTCTCCTCCCAAACTACGGCCTCCTGCCTCTCACGGTACTAGATTTTCCTTGAGTTCCCCATGGCTTGACCCAGCCCGCTTCACCTCCTGGTTCCCGAAAACGACGATGCTGCCTCCCAGCCCAGCGAGCTTTGCCCCGCTCACAGGAGCCCTCTGCTCTGCACGAGCGGACCCCCCATATGTCACTGCCAATTCCACGGAGCCCGGCACGCTGTA
>NW_023243211.1:0-1534 GCF_002007445.2 Ailuropoda melanoleuca
TCAGAGAATATACGTGGCCCACTGACCCATTTTGCTTTGTGCTAAAGCTACAAAGTAACCATTAACACCATAAAATGCATATCTATGGATTAGTGGAAATCTCAGCAAATCACCGTGTACACTATAAAGCCTTTCAACTAGCCGATCAATTTCAAAAGGTACATTTCTTAGTTCAGAATGGGTTAGCTATTCCATAAAAAAAGGATTTTGCTAATTAGTATTCTAAAAGATTTGTCTGACCCAATAAAGTTCATGTATAACAAGTTATTTTCAGTAGATTTAGTTCAGTTCACTCATCCTATGATCATGTTTCCAGTAAAATTGAATAAAAGCAATTAACACAGGATGGGGGGGAAGCCTTGATTAAATAAAATCTAGAGAAAGGATTTACGACAAGCGTTTCTAAATATCATCGCTGCGCCAATCCTTCTGGAGATGAAAGTAAACCAGTTTGTGGTGGGGAATCATGGTAAAGACTGTATGTACTGTTCATCCATACGTTCTTAATGTTGCACTTAGGGGAGCTTACCTTTCACTGGAGCACTTAACCTCAAGATCCTTGACAATACTTGGGGTACAACTTGTGTAAAACTATTTTGTAGTCCACCTTAAAAACTGGGAAACTGAAATCCCTTTTTCGATCAAATTACTAAAATATCAAATGTTTTAATTTTGTAAGATCAGAGAGGAAAATTGGCTTTCAATTGGCTGTTTTTAATTCTTTAGCTCATTAGAAACAGTGGGAATTTTGTATGGGCTGAAATGACAAAAACATTGTGAAAAGAAGCTGCCAAGTGTTACTTGTGTGTAATGTAAGTCAATTTTGTTCTACTGAGTTACAGCAGTGGATACATGGAATTTAAGTTAAAATCAGCATATATAGGTTGTGTGGTATAGATATCAGTTATTTAATTGGATTATAATTAATTTTTAGTTTAACATTTTTAAAATGTATTCATTAGAAATATCCCACGTTACTGAGTTCAGGAAAACTTACCTACTTCTGTTAATCCTGAAATTTCAAGAATTATAAAGATTATTTTCTTCTGCAGGAAGTTCTAATGTTGAAATAACATTTTCTTTTTGCAAATGTTCATAGAAGATGTATTTATAATAGCCAAAAACTGGAAACAATACAAATGTCTAGTTACTGGTGAATGAATAAGCAAATTTGGTACATGCAATGGATTGCTTTTCAGCACTAACAAGGGATAAGCCACTAACACATAGAACAACATGAATGAATTTCAAACATTTGTGCTAGGTAAAATGAAGCCAGACCCAAAACTACATTCCATTTATATGAAATTTAAAAGAACCTTATATAGAAAAAGAAAAATATTTTACAATGACAGAAAGCAGATTTGCATTGCCTGGTGCCAACCACCAGGGATAAAGATTGACCAGAAAGAAGCGCAAAGGAACATTTGGGAAATGGTGACATCCTATATCTGCTTTGTAGTGGTAACGATCTTTTATTTATTTGATCAGAAGAACATTCTTATTTCAGGGCATCATGTATAGGTGGCATTTG
>NW_023243212.1:0-171 GCF_002007445.2 Ailuropoda melanoleuca
TGATGGCTTATAAATTTATGGGTTTTTTTTCCTTAGAGAAAATACTGTCAAAAATCTTTTTGTCTTGGGGCGCCTGGGTCGCACAGCGGTTAAGTGTCTGCCTTCGGCTCAGGGCGTGATCCCGGCGTTATGGGATCGAGCCCCACATCAGGCTCCTCCTCCATGAGCCTG
>NW_023243212.1:223-550 GCF_002007445.2 Ailuropoda melanoleuca
CCCTCACTGGCTGTCTCTATCTCTGTCAAATAAATAAATAAAATCTTTAAAAAAAAATCTTTTTGTCTTATAATATTTTTCCCAGAGACTATCATTCTACTCTGATAACAAGACTTTCTGTTTTCTCACTTGGAATATACTTGTATGTATGTGTATGTGATATGTATATGTATCAACTAGACTTTACTGAATATATTCATTGACAACACTCATCTATTGAACACATAATTAAAACAGTTTTTATATCTTTTTTAGTATAACACCTTATTTTTAATTTAAAAGCTTTGCCATATGTAACAATAAATAATAATGACTGCTCTCTCTGCT
>NW_023243213.1:0-1534 GCF_002007445.2 Ailuropoda melanoleuca
TTGTGTTCCCTTTCTCGCTGGCTGTCTCTATCTCTGTCAAATAAATAAATAAATAAAATCTTTTAAAAAAAAGTTAATACTGGTTTTATAATAGCTAGAAAATTCTTTTTCTTCTAGACTCGGTAGTATCTAGAAATACAATCTATTTATAGTGTTTGACAGTCATAGGACTTTACAAGCAAGGGAAATCTTGGCAAGAAGGTTCTGGTGGATATGTGAAAGCTTCCTGCATTCTACATACAGGTGCAAGAATAGTTCTTGGATTAAGAACCATAAATGTCTATCAAGCACCTACTATGAGTAAGGCACACTCCTGGGTGCTACCAACAAGATGGGATCTAGTCCCTGACCTCTTGTAGCTTACATCTGGGGCTGATTGACTAAAAGCAAGTAGGTCAATTGGGTAGACTTTTAAAATGTTTTTGGAACTAAGATAAGCACTATCACAAAAATAAGGACTGAGATACTGGGATTCGTGTTTAGAGGGTAACTCAGAAAAACTCAGGGTAACTCAAAGCTGAGAGAGACCGATTAAGAGGAGCAAAAAGAACCACCTCTGGGAACAGTGCGAAAAGAACATTCAGGTAAGAAATAGGGAGGGCAAAGACTCTGCAGTGGAAGTTTGGTCTGTTGGAGGAACTGAAAGAAGCCAGTGGGGTTGGGAGTGGTGGGAGAGAAAGCGTAGGGGAGAGTCTTTGAGATGAGGTCACACCCTTATGGAGGGGCTAAATCGTTCAAAGGAATAAGAAGTTTGGATTTTGCTCTGGGAGCCATGAAACCCATTGGGGATTCTAAGGACGGAATGTGACTTTGCATAGGACCAGTGAAGGTTGGAGGAGGGGTGACAGCGCAAAGAGGGTTATGAAGAAGTAGGGAGATAGGGCTGTCTTCAGCCTGGCGCTCTGGAGCTGACTTGGGACTCATAGGACAACAGTAGGACCTCCCAAGGTGTGTCCCGTGCCAACAGCCTCAAGAAATGGCGTCTTCCTGGCTTTCCCAGTGCCCCGTGAGCTAGCGGTTCGGCGGTAGGGTACTCTTGTTATCTGTTGCTATGTAACCACCATCCCCACAATTGCTAATTACTAATGCAGCAGGAATTTCTCAAGAATCTGCAGTGTGGGCAGAGTTTGTCTCTGCTGCATGCCACATCTGGGCCCTCAGCTGGAGTGACTCAGATGGCTGGGGCTGGAGCCGCGGAGGGCTGGCTGGGCGTTTCATTCTCTCCTCACACAGTCCCAAGCCTCTCTATGAGATTTGCCCTGTGGTACTTTCAGCTTGTGGCCTCGGGATAGTTGGACATCTCCCATGCAGGTCAAGGCACTAGGAGCAGGTATTCTGGAAGAATAAAGCAGAGGTTTCATGGCCATTTTAATTTGGGTGGGAGGGGGCTCCCTAAGAGCGTGATCACTGAGCAGAGAGCAGCGTGAAGGTTGGCTAATAGGAGCTCATATGGGGGCGCCTGGGTGGCACATGGTTGGGCGTCTCCCTTCGGCTCAGGGCGTGATCCTGGCGTTGTGGGATTGAGCCCCACATC
>NW_023243214.1:0-866 GCF_002007445.2 Ailuropoda melanoleuca
CACACCATACACAAAGATAAACTCCAAATGGATGAAAGACCTCGATGTGAGATAGGAATCCATCAAAATCCCAGAGGAGTACATAGGCTGCAACCTCTTTGACATTGGCCACAGCAACTTTTTTCATGACACATCTACAAAGGCAAGAGAAACAAAAGATAAAATGAACTTGTGGNATAAAATGAACTTATGGGACTTTATCAGGATAAAGAGCTTCTGCACAGCCAAGGAAACAGTCAAAAAAACTAAGAGACAGCCCACGGAATGGGAGAATATATTTGCAAAGGACACCACAGATAAAGGACTGGTATCCAAGATCTACAAAGAACTTCTCAAACTCAATACACGAGAAACAAATAAACAAATCATAAAATGGGCAGAAGATATGAACAGA
Organism: Ailuropoda melanoleuca; assembly: GCF_002007445.2. Classification (NCBI taxonomy): domain Eukaryota; kingdom Metazoa; phylum Chordata; class Mammalia; order Carnivora; family Ursidae; genus Ailuropoda; species Ailuropoda melanoleuca. The sequence goes on from NW_023243214.1 coordinate 395, forward strand.
CACTTTTCCAATGAAGACATACAAATGGCTAACAGACACATGAAAAAATGTTCAAAATCATTAGCCATCAGGGAAATTCAAATCAAAACCACACTGAGATACCACCTTATGCCAGTTAGAATGGCAAAAATCGACAAGGCAAGAAACAACAAATGTTGGAGCGGATGTGGAGAAAGGGGATCCCTCTTACATTGTTGGTGGGAATGCAAGTTGGTACAGCCACTTTGGAAAACAGTGTGGAGGTCCCTTAAAAAGTTAAAAATTGAACTACCCTATGATCCAGCCATTGCACTACTAGGTATTTACCCCGAAGACACAGACGTAGTGAACAGAAGGGTCATATGCACCCCAATGTTCATAGAAGCATTGTCCACAATAGCTAAATCATGGAAGGAGCCAAGATGCCCTTCAACAGATGACTGGATTAAGAAGATGTGGTCCATATATACAATGGAATATTACTCAGCCATCA
>NW_023243214.1:1068-2774 GCF_002007445.2 Ailuropoda melanoleuca
GAATGAACCATGAGTGACTATGGACTTGGGAACAAACTGAGGGCTTCAGCAGGGAGGGGGGCGCGGGAGTGGGATAGGCTGGTGATGGGTAGTAAGGAGGGCACATATTGCATGGTACACCAGGTGTTATACGCAAGTAATGAATCATGGAACTTTATATCAAAACCTAGGCATATACTGTATGGTGACTAACATAGTAAAAAATATATATTATTAAAAAAAAAAGAAAGAAAGAAAGAAAGAAAGAAAGAAAGAAAGAAAGAAAGAAAGAAAGAAAGACCAGAGACACGAAGCGAGTGCTGCCTAATCACAAAATACAGTCCTAAAAATCCAGAGCACCAAAGCTCTACTATTTTGAGGTTAGTTTTCTCTGGTCCCAGAAAGAGTTTGCCCTTTCCCTACATACACTGTTCATAACATTTGAAACTCTCTCTGCAGGTCTACAAGTAAGTATAGAGGTTCTTCTCTCCTCAAGGAAATACTCTCCCCTAGCAAGACCAGACCCCGGCTTGCTCAAGCTTTCATCGCACTCAAANAGACCCCGGCTTGCTCAAGCTTTCATCGCACTCAAACCTGTTCTGACTGCAAAATGAACCCTTTTTCTCACCAAATCCAGCCAATGGCCCCAAGCCAGTAACACCATCTGCAGCTCCTCTGCCATAATTTAAATCAGCTGCTACACTACACACAAAGCCAGAGTCTTCCCACATAGCACTTTGATTCTAAATTCCAGGCTCTCTGCTTATACTCACTCAGCCTCACAGTGAACAGTGAATATTTCAGAATGCAAGGTGAGATTTTGATATTAGGCTCTTACTAAGCTCGGATCCTGCCCTACCACTCAGCTCTCCTGCCTGCATATTTTCCAAGCAAGAGATCTATAGTTTAGAACAGTAACCAATGGGGAATTTACCATTTTATTAACATCCAAACCAGCGCCCAATAACTCCCAAAGCTGAGGTCTGACAGAAGCTTCTTCGGTTTAGCCCCGAAGGCCTAAATGGGGCTTCCCATCTCCTCCCCCACCCCCAAATAAAAAATGGCAAGGTCTGAAGGGAAAACAGAATCAGCCATTATGTAACCACCCTGTTGCAGACATGGAAGGTGGAGGAAAAGACCAACAAACAGTCTTGTCTAGACAGCTCAAGATAGGACCTGCTTGGGTGTGCTTTCCACACAACGGTAGGAAAAACAAAATAGGATACCACTTTAGGTGTTTACATTTAAAGCACAATACACTGCCTACTAGTAGTGCAGGCTCCAATGAATACCCTAGGCCCTAGCTAACCAGAATATCAATTTTTCCTGCCTTGGGGAGGAGACACTAAGAAAGGGATCAGCAGAGGGCAGAAAGTATACAAAAATAGCTTTACACAAACATAAGCACATACTTGCCACACACAAGGACAAATACACACTGGATATATACCTACGCTTGTGTATAGGACAAAGCCTTGTGTGTAGGAAAGCATTTGAATACCATCACAGGTAAACAGATAACTTCCTAAGAGTTGGAACCAAGACATAAAACCAGCACTATTGGCTCAGTCAGGGCTGGGCCTAAGGTGAGCCAAACATGATGCCTAGGGCCACCTCAGTTTTGTACCCAAGCCTGTCACTTGCTTCTAGTGCTCGCCCTGGACTGAGTTAATATGTGTGGTGAGAAGCAATATGATTCAGAAGTGAGTAAATGCAAAGCAAACACA
>NW_023243215.1:0-1534 GCF_002007445.2 Ailuropoda melanoleuca
CATTTCGGCCAAGTTAACTGTGTATCAACATTTAAAGATACAGTTGACAACACCAAGGGAAATTTGTTATTTTAAGGATTTCCGGTGGAGTTCTTTTTTGTATAAGCACTGTCCCTTTGAATTTATCTTTTATGTATATTTAGATTTTTCTATGTTGATTTTACAAATATGCAACCAGTCTATTAATTGCCATCCGTGTTCCGATTTTCTGGTAACTGAACACCTATTTCCTAAAGCTGTTTCTTTTCACCACCACAACAAAACTATTAAGAGAGTCTGCCCAATCTCATCCTTAATTAGCTAGAATAGCCACTGCTGCGTCTGTTCACTGCTCACCTTTTCCCCAGACCCAAACCGGGAAAAACAGACAGGGATTGTTCTATCGCCTTTACAAAGAGATTGATACATCACACAGAAGTTAATTACTCATTTTTTGAGCAGTTTTGAGCAGTTTTACAGATAATAATCAATAATTTTGCCTAAAATAAGATTTTGGCTGCAATGGTTTAGATGTGCAAACGTCTTTGCAAAATTCAGGAAGATGTTACGTCTTTATTACGAGAACAGGTAAGAGTGATGGATTCATTATTGGTTAATCTTTTCCCAAGTCCTATATATAAAGTGCTGCAGGCTGAGACATAGAATATTAAAATCCATCATAAAGACGTTATTAGTACGTAAGAAAAACTCTTTTAACAGCTGCATGCCATTTTATTGTTACGATAGCCTTACCAATGTGACAGTAATAAACTTGATGTCATAATACAGCCCCTAGTTGGCTGTTACTGGTAATGAGGGAATAATTCGGAAGTAAATAGTCCCTGGCAAAACCGAAGTTGGCTATTTATTTCAGAGTTGATTAATTAATAATTGTTCATTAACTAATGCTAAACGCCTCACGTTTTGTGTTTGCCTCTTCGCCAAAGGATATTGGTGCTTTATTTTGGTGCCAGTGCTAATGGTTCATTACTGCTCTGGGACCCTGGAATGTGACTGGGCACAAAAGTTTGCTAGCAGCTTGCTTTCCTAAAGGCTTTGCAGGAGAAGAAAAAACAAAAAACAAAAAGCCCTCCAGACCCTTGACTCTCACTTCCAAGCTCTGGTGCTTTTATGCAGAATGTTTGGGCCCTGAGGCTAAGGTTTGGAGAGCTGCACAAGAAAACTATTCATAGCTGAAGCTTTGGGGAATGTTTTCATGGGCTGAGACTTAAATAAACTGCAGTTGTTTTAATTGAATGCACTACCAGCCCGCTTCCAGAAGGAATTTCACCAGGGTGTGGTTAATACCTCATTCCCTGGTTCTGTTGTGGAGTATTTTGACGACTGGGTCCTAATGGCACCGAGGTCTTGGCAATAGTTGCGAACAAAGCGTGACATTTTCAAATGGTTCGGGAAATAAACGAATTTCCTTAGCTTTTTGGTTGTTCCTGGTCAGCACTGGAGAAGGCGGCATTTTACTGAAGGGCACGCAAACTCACCTGATTGATTGCTTGACTGTTGACAAAAGTAGATATTTGCTTGGTTGGTGCCTGAA
>NW_023243216.1:0-1534 GCF_002007445.2 Ailuropoda melanoleuca
TGCTTTATGAATACAAGACAGTCCTCAATTTTACCTTCCTCTTACTTCAAATGCTCCATGACCAGACACCTTCGATTCCTAGCCTGGAGCTGTCCCAGTTGTCCATTGTTAAACCCAGGTGCATCAGACTGCCACTGTCTATTAGGCCGTAGGATTCAGAGTGCCGGGAATTTGGATGGGGTGCCGTAGGGCTGGCTTGTCTCTGTTCCATGATGTCCGAAGCCTCAGCTGGGAAGACTCATATGGCTGGGGGCTGGAGCCAGCTGGAGGCTTCTTCGTGCATATCCAGCATTTTGGCTGGGATGACTTGAAGGCGGGGGACTGTTGAATCTGTGCCTCCATGCCCCCCTCCATGTGGCTTGTGTTTCCTCAGAATAGTGAGACCTCTTACATGGTGGACCAGGGTGTCAAGTGAGTACCCCAGGGAACAAGGCCAAAGATGCCTGGCCTCTCATGAGCCGGTGAATGTCTGTGTCCTCCCAAAGCTTATGTGTTGAGATCTTCATCCCCAATGCGGTGGCATTCAGTAGTGGAGGCTCTGGGAGGTCATTAAGCTTAAGGATATTACTTACTTATTTTGAGAGAGAGAGAGAGAATGAGTGGGGGGAGGAGCAGAGGGAGAGAGAGAAAATCCCAAGCAGACTCTGAGCTGAGCACAGAGCCCAACTCGGGGCTCAATCTCATGACACCGAGATCATGACCTGAGCCGAAATCAAGAGTCAGGTGCTCAACTGACTGAGCCACCCAGCCGCATCTGGGAGGTGATTAGGTTTAGATGAGTTCGTGAAAGTGGGGGCCCCATGATGGTATGGAGGGGCCCCCATGTCTTATAAGAAGAGAGACCAGAGCTTTCTGTCTCTGCCATGTGAGGACACAACCAGAAGGCAGCCATCCCCAAACCAGGAAGAGGGTTCTCACTAGACACCAAATCTGCTTGCACTTGACCTTGGACTTCACAGCTCCAGAACTGTGAGAAGTCAATTATTTGTCATTTAAGCCACCCAATCTGTGGTGTTTTGTGATGGCAGCCCGAGTTGACTGGGACACCCAGCCTCAGAAGGCCCATAGCGCCATTTCCACCAGACTCTATTGGTCTGAGTGGTCATGAGCTTGTCCAAGAAAGGAAACAAGGGACACATGCTGGCCTCTGGATGGGAGCAGCGTTACAGAATTTGGAGCTATCTTTTAAAACTAGCACAAACACCCAATACTATTTGTCAGAATCAGAGAGATTTACTTTAAAGTACTTTACACATATATCTGTTCACTGGGTAGATGAATGAGGAAGCCAATGTATTATGATGGCTAAGAGTCTAAAATAAAGGGGCACCTGGGTGGCTCAGTTATTTGGGGGTCTGACTCTTGATTTTGGCTCAGGTCATGATCTCACGGTGTGAGATGGAGCCCCACATGGGGCTCTGCACTGGGCGTGGAGCCTACTTAGGATTCTCTCCTCTCCTCTGCCCCCATCCTCTCCCACTCACACATGCTCTCTCTCTAAAAAAAAAAAAAAGAAAAAGGAAAAGGAAAAAGA
>NW_023243217.1:0-1535 GCF_002007445.2 Ailuropoda melanoleuca
AGGGGGAGTGGGAGAGGGAGAAGCAGGCTCATAGCAGAGGAGCCTGATGTGGGGCTTGATCCCATAACGCCAGTATCATGCCCTGAGCTGAAGGCAGACGCTTAATGACTGTGCCACCCAGGTGCCCCTCAAGTTTTTTCAATGGGCTGCAGGTTATATGGACATTTAATTTTATCTACATTTCCTTCTGCCTTTGTTTCCCACATTACTGGTACTTACTGTCATGACCAAAGACCTAGCATCTTTTGAAACTCCATGATTTATCCTATAACCAAATAGTTCATAGATAACACCTTGCTCTTTCATGTCATACACAAATGATTCTACACTACCCAAAATTCGGTTCCTGTGATTGGCCCCAAAGATTCCTCCCCAGTTTAGCAGAGGTGTGCTAAATTGCTTAGCAGATAATATGAGGGGAAAAATAGTATACACAAAACATCAAAAACCCATAGAGGTATTCTACTGCATAGACATAATTTCAAAGAATTGGTAAGAGAGTAGATTTAAAAATATTTGCATGCATTGACTCCCCTTCTCCCTTTCAGTATCAGAGATGCCTCTGTTTAATATTAGGCCTCTAGAAATCAGACTTCTGCAATCGCAACTCACTAGGATTGCTCACATATACAGTCATTCTCCTGCCTCTGCCCAGGTGGCTAGCCTAAGGGCTCATGGCTGTGATAATTGTGACAAGTGCTCTGTCACTGTTGGTGTGGTCTGTTTGGAAGACCCAGAGTAACCACAATCTTGGTTCAAAACAGTGTCTCAGTAAATTTTCTCAATGACAAGAGCTGTGCTGTCCAACATCATACCTGGTAGCTACAAGAGTCTATTTACATTTAATTAAATAAATTGTTAAATGTAATTAATTAATTAAATGCATATTTCCATTCTGTAGTCAACTCACCATATTTCAAGTTTTCAATGGCCGCATGTAGCCACATGTCATCAGCTACCATACTGGACAGTGCAAATATAGTTCAGCTCTGGCCTAGAGTAACTTTTCCCAACATGTAACCTCGACCAGGGTTTAAATCAAGACCAACCCATCATATGCCAACAATGGTCAATTTGAACTGGCATCCTGGAGTAAAATGCAGGGGGAAAAAAGTGCAGTGACTGGAACAGTGATGTCTCTCTGAGATAAAGAAATGAGGAGTGGTAGCCACATATGACAAGTACACTTCCTAAGACCTTCGACTAGCATCAATATTAAACGGTCAAATATCTAAAACCAAAGAGCACCAAATCTTAGAAATAACCCATGTTTTTTCACATGACATTTCAAACAAGTCGTGGAAGAAGTAATTCCCCCAGGCACTCAGAGTTAAATAAGTATTTGATAACACCCCTGATCAAAATCTAGATCCTAGTCCAAAACAGACCAGTCTTATTACTTAAATCAGAAAATACTCTACAAATTGGTGATACAGATAATACCAATGTGATTTTTTAAATGGCTATTTATCTACATAAAAAACTTATCCATCTCTCTCTCTCTCTCCCTTTTTTTTTTTTTTTTTTTTTTTTAA
>NW_023243218.1:0-1535 GCF_002007445.2 Ailuropoda melanoleuca
CCTCGGGCAGGACTGAAAGAGCCGCCTGTGCTGCCCTCGCTGATCTGTCAGGTGCAAAGGCAGGGTACCGTGAGAACTCAGCAAAGTAATCCCACTCACGCTTCTCCCCAATGACCACATGAACTTTTTAATAGTGGCCGCAGAGCGCTTCAACTGTGTAAAGTGCTCTCTTTGCTTATCAAGCTGCTGTCTGAGCTGGAGAGGACAGAAAGCAGGGTCTGCAGGTGGGAGGTTATACTGTCCGTCACCTCCACACTGGTCTGCTACTGACATTAAAGCAAAATACGGTGCTATGGAGAGGCCTCAGGGATGAACAATGACGGCCAGAGAAGCAGGTGGCCAGGTGGCTGAGGCTGTAGGAACCAAGTCTACGTAGACCAAGTGGTCGAGTCTTGTAGAACCAAGTCGGACAGGCTCTTCAGCCTCGAGGATAAAGCCCTGGGAACCATGATGACTGCTTCATGCATGTCAAGCATTGTCCCGTGACAGAGGGAATTTGCTTTCTCGGCATCACTCCAAAACACAGGGCCAGGTCCAACGCCCAGCATGTGAACACATTTTAATCCAACAGAAGGACACACTTTCTAATAGCACTAACCCAAGATGGAGTTAGCAGGCCTCTGTCCATCTCTTAAATTCAGAGACTGGTGAGTGTGATTTAAGTCTCAATGAGTGACACTTCACAGTGAGAAGCATTATTGAGATCCTGATACATGCTGATCTGAGAGTGGGGAAAAGGAGCAAAGAAAAATATGAAGTGTCTGCATGACCAACTCGGACCCTGTGTCTAGCAAATTATTCTCTCCAGGCTCCTCTTTCAATATTCACCTCCTACTTATTATATATATGAGTCTTGGAGAATCTTAAGATTCATTATAACGAATAATGATTCCCTACAGAATAAAGGGTTTCACTTTGTATTCTAAAACAAAATCAAGAAATTCGAATAAATCCAGATTCTGATCTTCTGAATCGTGTAGAGAAATGGGTAGAAGAAAAAGCCTCCGAAATCAGGGAGTTTGAGACAGACAAGCGGCTGGAAGGCCGAGGACGGGCCTCTGGCCGCGCACATCCCCTCTCTGGCCTGTAGGTGGCAGCATGTGTTTGTGGCTGTCGCACCCATTTTGAACGGTGGCTGGAGGGCCACCGGGTTGGGTTGGAGTTCAGCTGCTTCAATTTTCAGAACACCCAGCATAATCAATGAAAATTTTAATATCCTTAGGTAACTGACTTTGCTGAAAAAAAAAAAAAAGAAAAAAACACACAGAAGTCTGTTCCGCCTGCCCGCCGAAAGAGGAAGCGGCCTATTGATTACATGCAAGGTCATAGCTCCATCAGACCTGCCACTATCACATTTTTTTTTTACATTGACCACGTATTGAACCCTTTCTTTTTTGTTGAAATCTACATGACTGCAACAAAAACTGTCATTTACCATTCTTTTGTCATTCTCAGGTAGATTTTGGAAAGAAACCGATAAAGAAGTAGCTAATGCTAATCCAATGAAAATTCAGAAAGCCTGTGAACTGTGTCTA
>NW_023243219.1:0-1535 GCF_002007445.2 Ailuropoda melanoleuca
CTTCCTCTCCCACTCCCCCTGCTTGTGTTCCCTTTCTCGCTGGCTGTCTTTATCTCTGTCAAATAAATAAATAAAATCTTTAAAAAAAACTGTACTGGTGCTGCACAAATGTTAATTATATATAGTAAAAGTCCTCATAACAACTTCCTCCTGCTGGCCCTGATTATGCCACCTTAAACTTTTCAAACACTTAAATCAGGAAAATGTTTTTCTTTCTGTATTAGGTCAAAGTGAAACAATAAAAACTTTATTGTCCCCTTTTACTGAAGAAGTTTGTTCAGACTGTCTCTCGATATGGTCTTCTTGTATTTACTTTTCACTTGTAAATGTTTAGATGATAATTTAAAATTACAATAGAAAAAAATAAAATAAAATTACAATAGTTACAGTAGGCCACACAAGAATAGACTCCATTCATAGGTGATAGGTTCAGAATGACATCATTAGTGAAATAAAACATTAATTAAAGATGGGTAGGAAAGGAAATGAGAACTAATATTTATTCACTACCCATTAAGTGGCAGATACAAATCAGTTTAGTCCTTACCTACAATTGTATGAGGTAGACATTATTATGTTCTATTTTACAATATCTTTAGTGCTGGGACATTAAAGCTTTGCCTAAGGACACCTTACAAATCTTAGACAGAGGGAGAATTTGAACTCAGATCTGATTCCACAAACTGTGCCTTTACAGCCATGCCACTTGCCTTCTAGAAGAATGGGCAAATAATCACATGGAAGTGGAAGTAATATAAAGGAGAGAAAATGCCCTTTCTAGCTTTCTCTACCAGGGATACATGGAAAAAAGCTCATGGGAGTGCTTAGAAAGGAACCAGGATAGAATTCAGGGGATTTTGGTTTCTGAGCCCAAAGTTACATTAACATGCTGTGTGATACAGAGCCTGTCACTTTAACGCTCTGGGTCTTGGTCCTGTTAAGGTATGATATTAATAGTCAAATAATATGTAAGCATTGAATTTGAATTGTGATCTGTCATAAAAATTATCTGAAACTTGGAAATAGACCAAAAAAAAAAAAAAACCGGTTGCAGGTGCTCTTTCAGTGCACTGTTGGGCTTGACATTGTATTGTCTGGCCTATTTTACTGCTCCATAGAGGCAGAGGTGAACTCGTAGAATTTTGTCCAGTAGAAGTGCAAATAATTTCTGTCTAAAGAAGAAATAATCCCAAAGGTTACTGGTTATGGACCTGTTGGACATCAGCCGGCTTTGTATCTAACTCTGGAAACTTATCCTGGAGGTGCTTGTAAATACCTAACTTCCCAAATGCTCTTTGGATTGGTTTTAACATTTTACTGTTTTTTTAAAACCAGTTATTAAGTTAAATATAATTTTTGACATGTGTTAATTTTATATTTGCCTGAGCATCATGATTTTATCTTTTTGAGAATTATGCTTTAAGAGGCGCCTGGGCGGCTTAGTCATTAAGTGTCTGCCTTTGACTCAGGGCGTGATCCCAGAGTCCTGGGATCGAGCCCCGCATCAGGCTCCTCCACTGGGAGCCTGCTTCTTC
>NW_023243221.1:0-1536 GCF_002007445.2 Ailuropoda melanoleuca
CCCCCCCCCCAGTCTCCAGAGGGGGAAGAGATTGGAAATGGAGTTAATAATCAACCATGCCTAATGCTAAAGCTTCCATAAAAATCCCAAAAGTACAGGATTCAGGGAGCTTCTAGAACACACTTGGTGAACACATCTCTATGCCCAGAAGGTGATGCATTCCAACTTCACAGGGGTAAAAGCTCTTGTACTCAGGACCCTGAAGACCTCATCCTATGTACCTCTTCAGGTGTTCCTCTGTGTCCTTTATCATATTCTTTATTTTATAATAAACCCATAAATGTAAGTAAGCATTTCCCTGAGTTCTGTGAGCTGTTCTAGCAAATGACTGAACCCAAGGAGGGAGTCATGGTAAAATTCAAACTGAAGTAAGTCAGACAGAAGTTGTGGGCAACCTGGGGACCCACTAACTGCAGTTGGTATCCGAAGTAAAAAGCAATTTCATGGGACTGAGCCCTTATCCTGTGGGGTCTGCACTAATTCCAGGCAGTTAGTGTCAGAATTGCTTGGTGCGGAAAGCCCAAAACTTTGATGTCCGGAAGTGAAGTGTTAAGAGTATAAAAGTAGGGGCACCTGGGTGGCTCAGTCGGTTAAGCATCTAACTCTTGGTTTCAGCTCAGGTCATGATCTCAGGGTCATGAGACTGAGCCCTGTGCTGGGTTTTGCACTCAGCAGGAGTCTGCTTGGATATTCTTTCCCTCTGCCCTTCCCCCACTTGAGCACACTCTCTCTTTCTCTCAAATGAATAAACAAAATCTTTTTTAAAAAGAGTACAAAAGCATTCTGTGAGTAGAAGAGAAAACAGAGTTCTTTGTCTAGATACTTATTCTCCCCTTGATGGTTGCTCTTCACTCTCCCAGACCCCCACCGCAGCAAATCCACAGTCAGCCTTCCCTCCAGCTGAGCCTTGCTCAGCCAGCCAGTCACTGGGGTAGGAGTTCTTTTAAGACTGGCTTGGATCCCATGACTCCTATTAACCAAACCTTACAGGGACTTCAACTTGTGTGTTGGACACCTGACTCATTCCTTAACTCACTCCCACAACAGTTACTGGAGACAGTTATTAAAAGCTTTCATTGAACAATTTTTATCTTTAGCTAAACCACTTCCAAAAACGGATTCTGTTCAAGCTTCCCTCTGAGAATGTTTTCTCCATTTGCTCCCAACTTTCACCCCTTATCTTCATTAAAAAATTGCTTTTAAGCCTCATCTCTTGGGGAATTTAGTCTTTTCTGAAAGTAGTGAAGTCTTTACCCTGATGCTTCCCAAATCCTTTACAATTATGGTGATATTATTAGATTTCCTTCTACTCTAAGGTTTTTGAGGTTAGAGACACCATTTTATCAAAAGAAAGTGATCTGCACAAGGTAATCACCAGTGTTATTGATTCTCTAATGAAATGCACAGATTTGTTATCATTAAGTTATGACTGAAAAATAAAACAGAGTTTTACAGCTAAGTCATCAACATTTTTGTAAAACACATACACCGCAGTGAAACCTTATAGGCAGCATGAGTTGAATTTTTATTTGATTA
>NW_023243223.1:0-1536 GCF_002007445.2 Ailuropoda melanoleuca
ATTTCAGTCTGGTTCACCTAGTTGATTTAACTGTGAGAGAATTTCCAGAATAGTTTTTAATAGTTCCATAAATTCCTATGGACTGAATGTCCTTTTGCACATTTAAAGAGATCTCCCTAAAACTATTCAGTGGTGAAAAAAACACCAGGATACTGGATAAGACAGCCACAGTATTTCTGCTTGAATTTTTTAAAACAACAAGGGAAAGGTGATTTTCAGTTGCTAACAGAGAGTCACTGAGGATTCAAACAATATTATGTTTCTTTTTTTAAAAAACATTTTATTTATTTATTCGAGAGAGAGAGGGAGAGTGTGTGAGTGTACAAGCAAGGAAGGGGGCGCAGAGGGACAAGCGGGCCTCCTGCTGAGCAGGGAGCCCCATGCAGGACTCGATCCCAGAACCCCGGGATCATGACCTGAGCTGAAGGCAGAAGCTTAACCAGCTGAGCCACCCAGGCACCCCCAAATAATACTAAGTTTCTATGTAAGAACTGGTAAGACCAAAACATAAAGAACAAAAGCTTTTGAACTACATCAAGGGCAGTAACTATTGTCCCTTTAGTTTCTGTAACAAATTAAGACTTTCCATTCTTTCCCTGACACAGACATGTGAAATACGGAAAGTGAAAGAAGTGATCTCTATACTTCTATAATTCAATAGACATTTAGAATGGCACTGTTGTCAGAAAGGAAACACTTGCTGGTTATTGTATCCTCCTTATTTTTTAGGAGGACAATGCCCACCAAATACTAGCCAGGAACATATTCATCCATACCGTGGAGTCCTTCTCTTTTGTTTTAACTGTGAAGAATTGTGCCCACAACCAATGGAAACCGAAGAGAGCCGGAAAGAAAGAATCATAACAAAAAATACAACAAAACCCACTGCCATTTATAAATCGTTCAGCTACAAAAAGCGGCTGTGTTTTATACAGGCACATGATGTATCACCACAGGTATTTTTTGCCATTTAAAAATACCCAACACTAGTGACAGCCCCGCGGCTAGGCTGCCAGGACTAACCTGCAATTTGGACAATTTGTGTGGGGATGACATTACGCTGTCTTGTGACCCAAGGAGCAGATGCTACTGATTAACACACAAAAATGTCTAAAACAGAGTTTCACAAGCACATGCTTCTGCATAGTAAAAACAGCTTTGACGATTATGTGCAAAATAGTGCCAAATGATGAAGGATGAGTGGTTTTCTTTTTTAAAAAAGAGAGTCCGCCAAATTAATTGGTCAACTTTCACCAGCCTTCTTCTAAGGAAAATATGGATGTGACAGAAAAAATCTTGCTTTGTATTTTTGAAAAATGGGGAGAGGGTAGCCTGTATCATGTATTAGCCAGCGTGTTCACTGGGATGCATATTCCACGGTGCAACATGATGTTATGCTAACAATAAAATGAGGACAAAAAAGACTGGGATACATCAGGGAAACACCTTTGAGGGACTCTGGTGTACTGATTGGTACTGTAAATCTCAAACAGGAAAGAAAACATGCAGCTTGGCCCAAAATACATTTTTTTTTTT
>NW_023243224.1:0-1146 GCF_002007445.2 Ailuropoda melanoleuca
CTGAGGAATTCTATCAAGCATTCAAATAAGAAATAATAGCTATTGTCCCAAAACTGTTTCAAAAAATAGAAACAGAAGGAAAACATCCAAACTCCTTCTATGAGGCCACCATTACCCTGATCCCAAAACCAGGCAAAGACCCCATCAAAAAGGAGATTTACAGACCAATGTCCCTGATGGATATGGACACCATAATTCTCAAGAAGGTCCTAGCTAATAGGATCCAACAGTATATTAAAAGGATCGTCCATCATGACCAAGTGGGATTCCTCCCTGGGATGCAAGGATGGTTCAACATTTGCAAAACAATCAGTGTGATAGAACACATTAATAAGAGAAGAGACAAGAATTATATGATCCTCTCAATTGAAACAGAAAGGCATTTGACAAAACACAACATCCTTTTCTGATTAAATCTCTTCAGAGTGTAGGAATAGAAGGTACATTCCTCAATTTCATAAAAACCATCTATGAAATCCTACAGTGAATATCATTCTCAATGGGGAAAAGATGAGAGGCTTTCCCTTAAGATCAGGAATACGAAAGGATGTAGCCACTATTGTCCAACATAGTACTAGAGGTCCTAGCAACAGAATCAGACAACACAAAGAAATAAAAGTTATTCAAATTGTCAAAGAAGAAATCAAACTATCTCTCTTCACAGATGGCATGATACTTTATGTGGAAAACCCAAAAAACTCCACCCCCAAATTACTAGAACTCATACAGCAATTCAGTAATGTGGCAGGATGCAACTCAATGCATATAAATCAGTTGCTTTTCTATACACTAACAATGTAACTATAGAAAGTGAAATTAGGAAATGGATTGCATTTACAATAGCACCAAAAACCATAAGATATCTTGGAATAAAGCTAAGAAAAGAGGTAAAAAGCTATACTCTANGCTAAGAAAAGAGATAAAAGAGCTATACTCTAGAAGCTACAGAACACTTATGAAAGACATTGACGAAGACACAAAAAAATGAAAAAAAATTCCATGTTCATGAATTAGAAGAATAAACATTGTTAAAATGTCTGTGCTACCCAGAGCAATCTATACTTTCAACGTCATCTTTTTTTTTATTATATTATGTTAATCACCATAGAGTACATCCCCAGATTCCGATGTAAAGTTCGATGCTTC
>NW_023243225.1:0-7903 GCF_002007445.2 Ailuropoda melanoleuca
ACACTATTTCTTTACATATTATTTCTGTATGTATCCCTAAAAGATAGGACCTCCTTTAAATTGTATGGTTTGTCCTATCTTTTTGTTATTATTTACTGATATAGCTTTTTTTTAAAGATTTTATTTATTTATTTGACAGAGATAGAGACAGCCAGCGAGAAAGGGAACGCAAGCAGGGGGAGTGGGAGAGGAAGAAGCANAGTGGGAGAGGAAGAAGCAGGCTCCCAACGGAGGAGCCTGATGCGGGGCTCGATCCCAGAACGCCGGGATCACGCCCTGAGCCGAAGGCAGACGCTTAACCTCTGTGCCACCCAGGCGCCCCTACTGATATAGTTTTATTCCCTGTTTATTAGATATATAGTCTTTTACTATTTTATTTCACTCTTTTATTTGTATAATCTCTCCCTTTCTCCCTTTCCCTCTCTATTACTATGTGTCTTGTATTTAGAAAGGTTTATGTTTTTGTTGTAACAGTTATCTTGTACCAAGTTTTTTTAAATGCTACCCTTGGTCCCTACTTTTTTTGGATTATTACCTATAGGTGTCCTACTATGAGTAATAGTAATAATAAACGTTCCTTGTTTCCTTCTTCCCCACTCCCCTACCACCAGCAGCTGATTTAAAGTAACATCTTTCATTCCCGTTTAATCATTCTAAAGTACTCATCACATTTACTCGCTCTACTTTCTATATGTTCTCTCCACCCCCCTCCTCAATTTTTGATATTACGTTTACATTGTGAGAGCACAGAGCTAGCTGACAGACTTTCTTCACAGACCATTATTCAGTATAATTCTACTGTAAGTACATATTCTAGGGTGTCACTATTCCACATTTTGATGTCTCTCCAGTCACTTTGGTCCACGGAAGACGAATGTCTAGTAGATTCCTCAGAATGTCTGAGGGGAGCAGTGCCCCCCACCCCCACCTCGTTGCTTCCTGCGGATTTCTGTAGATACCGACACCTTCCTGGTCTGATAGATGGTAGTGGTTTGCTCCTTTCTGTCCACTCATATTCTGAAGTTTGAGGGGATACCTTGTTCCCTAGTTTTGTTGTCTCTGTGTTTTGAATTTTGCTATTTTGTTCTGTGTGTTTCTATGGGGAGATTTTAAAAGATTCAGAAATTATGTGAACTTACACAATTATAACCACCTTCCTTATATGCAACTAATGAATCATCGAACTTTACGTCAAAAACCAGGGATGTACTGTATGGTGACTGCAATAATACAATAAAAAAACATAAAAAAAAATAATAAAAATAAAATAAAACCACCTTCCTGGAATTTGACATTATTTTTAACAACTTGCAACTTTCTCTTTTGTGAAGCATCTGGTCGACCCTTTTGCCCATTTTTTTTAATGTTTTTTTATTATGTTAGTCACCGTACAGTACATCCCTGGTTTTTGATGTAAAGTTCGATGATTCATTAGTTGCGTATAACACCCAGTGCACCATGCAATACGTGCCCTCCTTACTACCCATCACCAGCCTATCCCATTCCCCCACCCCCTCCCCTCTGAAGCCCTCAGTTTGTTTCCTAGAGTCCATAGTCTCTTCTGCCCATTTTTCTATTGATTTGTGACAGATTCTGGACACAAGCTGCTTGTGGTATATATGTGTTAGCATTTTTTCCCAATATGACTTTCCTTTTTACTCTCTTCATGGTGTCATTCAATGAAGAAAAGAGCCTAAATGAGATCCCATTTATCTATCTATTCATATGGTCAATAATGTTTCTAAAATATCTAAGAAATATTTGCTTTTCCCAAGACCATGAAGCAATTTACTGTAGTGTCTTCAAGAAGCCTTACTGCTTTGCCTTTCACTTAGGTCCATGATCCAACTGAAACAGATTTGTGTGTGTGGTATGAGGTAGGAGACAAGGTTCTGTTCTCCCATATGAATAATCCACTTAATCCAGCCATATTAAATAGTGGTCTTAGACTTTGACAGGGGATATGAGACAAATACTGCTCATTGGATCAGTGGAAAATGATGGGATAAGGAAATCACATATGAAGTATTTACTCATGGCAATAACTTCAGACATTAAAATACAGAGGTTGTTTTTCCTTTCTTTAGGATCATTTCCCACTCAAGATCTCTGAGGACAAGGAAATATCTAGGTAGGATGTAGACCTTGTGAGGTATGAGAAAATATGGTTGGCATAAATCAAAAGAATGTATCTAAGGCCAGGGGATGGAAGATGGAGATGTGTATGGTAGGAAAGAGTTTATGGAACATTCATGTTCGGTGCTTTGTGCCTTCCCACAGTCTTGTGCAGGGAGAGGAGAATATTCTACTTGTCCCATCCTGTCCTAAAGTTAGCCCTCCCCCCAAATTCTCTTGGAATTAGAGGTATTTAATATAGGTACTAGTGCTAGATTCTTGTCTCTGAGCTCTCTGAGAGGCAGAACATATAGGTATAACCAGTTGGGAGGAGGACAGTAGAAAATTGGCAGTGTGCATAGCTTGTCAGAGAAGGCAAAGATAGCCCCTGTGGAGCTGAGACTGTTACAGTTGATAATAATTGTTTTCAAGGTCCAAAGCAGGCTAAAGAAAGTATGTGGGACTGTAGGCTGGCTTGCTACTCGAAGGCTGTCCATCAGGAGGAAGAGATCCCATTCATGGGCTATAGACAGCTAAGAGCTGAGGTGGTGAACTGCAGCCTTTCTCTTGACACTAGAAGGTTGTGGAGAGACTGCCCAGCTGGATGTTCAGTGACCAGCAAACCTGCTATAAAACAGAGCCACCAGTGCGATCAGTGGGGATGCCAGAATCTGGAGCTAAGAGAAAAGCAATGTGAACCAGGTGTGCAACTTGTCTCTTACAAGCAGACTCTACCTGTCTTCACTGACTTGCTGACAGGATGAGCCTTGGTTAGGTTCTCTGGGGATTTAGGTATAGGGGAAGAAAGCTCAAAGAGAAACCTTTGAGGTGTGAATGGTGACTGAGATTGTACTTGAATTTCACTGAAAGAGAAGGACCAAGTTTTAATTTAAAAGTGACTAAAAAGTATTGTATTTGACTGTGGTTATCAGAATGGAATAAATTAAATGACCTACTTTGGGCAGCCTAGGAGTTCAGAGACAAGAAAAGTATGTACAGTTTGTAAAATAAGGAAAGTCTCATTATTGGTGTTACCATCTTGTTGATCAGTTTTCATTTCATACCTGCTACAACCAGTGACCTGGGGCTCACTGTCCCACATCACCTGGCAGAGCCCTTTTTCTGTCTGTCCTTACTCCTGTACTGGAAGTCCCACCAGTCTTGATTGAAGAGACATGGGACAGACTCAGAATGTCAGTAGGATTAAGCTTGATGATGTTCAGGGTGGGCTGAGACAGAAAGGATGAAAGGGGCGCCTGGATGGCTCAGCTGGTTAAGTGTCTGTCTCTTGGTTTCGGCTCAGGTCATGATTTCATAGGTCATGAAATTAGCCCTGCATTGGGCTCTGGGTTCTGTGCTCAGCGGGGAGTCTGCTTGAAGACTCTCTCCTTCTTCCCTTCCCCCCACTCATGTGCTCTCTCCCTCTCAAATAAATAAATGAAATCAGAAAAAAAAAATAAAGAGGAGCTAGCTATGTGGGGAGTCATGTCAAATATGGAAGGAATACCAAATAGGACTTGTCCTTGAATCTCCTCTTTTTCTCATGTTCCTTAACCCATCTCAAAAAATATATTTGGAATCTATCCATGACTCTAGCATATGCAAAGGTCCTGATGTGGAGAAAGCTTGATGAGCTACAGGAGCAGTGCTTAGATCAAGGTGGAGAGTAGTGAAGACATAGGTGGGGGTTGGATCTTATTAGACATTGTATAAAGTTTAAGGAGTTTTGATTTTATTCCAGGTGAAACAGGAAGCTATGGAAAGGTTTTAAGAAAGAAAATGGCTGGTTCAAAATGTGCTTTGCGTTATGTTTGCTTCTATATGTTTGGTGGATTGGAGTAGGGCAATGGTGGGAGGAAGAGAGCAGGCAGGAGGCAGTTGCAGTAGTCTAGTTAAGAGGCAGTGGTCACCTGGCATGCTGCTGGTACAGAGGAACAAAAGTGGTGTGGGTAGATCCAGATATATTTTTGGAGATGTGTTGAAGGGCATGAGATAAAGGGGGAAATTTGAGTTCTCTGGCTTTAGTAACTCAATAGGGTGCCATCCTATCCAAATAACAGATGAGATTGGTGAAGAATCCCATTTTGGACATGTTAAGTCTGAGATGTTTGTAAGACCTTCAAGTAAAGATTTCAAATGGGCTGTTTTTTGGGGCTCCTGGGTGGCTCAGTCGTTAAGCGTCTGCCTTCGGTTCAGGGCGTGATCCCACCGTTCTGGGATTGAGCCCTGCATCAGGCTCCTCTGCTGGGAGCCTGCTTCTTCCTCTCCCACTCCCCCTGCTTGTGTTCCCCCTCTCGCTGGCTGTCTCTCTCTCTGTCAAATAAATAAATAAAATCTTAGGGAAAAAAGGGCTGTTTTTGTCTGAGTCTGGGACTCACAAATAAAGGGCTGAGGTAGAGATATAAGTTTGGGAATCACTAGCACACAGGTAGCCTGTAAATCTGTGAAAATTGAAGAAGTCACTTAGAGAATGAAGATGGATAAGAGTGCCTAGGAATAACCACTGGGACACTTCAAAATTTAAAGGTAGAGGAGGAAGAACCTGGAAGCAGATGGAGGAGAAATAATCATTGAGAAAAACTGGAGAGTGGAGTCATGGAAACCAAGGGAAGAGAGGGATTATTGTTGAGAAACAATACTGGAGGATCGAATAAGATGAGAACAGAGAACAGTCCACCGAATTCTGCAGCTCTGGTTTTGGTACTTCAATATAAGTGGTTGCTTAATTTTTTGCTCTTTTATTCTTTAAACTATTTGTTGATAAGATAACCAAATGAGGGATAGTCTATTATGTATCATGACCTAATCAAACAGAAAATTTTAGACATTTTTATTGTATGTCAGAAGTATTTATCTATGACTGGCTTTATATTGTTTAATCACTAATTCTTGGGAATTAGTTACTAAGTAATTATAGGATATTCCAAAGAAGCTCCTGAATTCAGCAATTTTTAGATGGTGGAAATTTCTAGCCCTCATAGCAAGAGGAGTAATCTTACAATATTAGGTGATTTAGCATACACTTCACATTATAACAGGTGGCAATCCTGGATTTTACTTAAGTGTGAAGTCAGACGTCTTTATGGACTCAATCTGATAATGATAGAAACACATGAATGAAGGCTGAACTAACACAAGTATACATTAATAAAATAGCAATTAGTTGTACTAATGAATTTTTGTTTTGTTGAATTAAAATGAAAAGAAGGGCCTAAATTACATTTTGAAACCCATTTGGTCATGAAAGAGAATTGGGTTAGAAGCAATTACCTGTCACATCCTTTTGGAGGTATGGCTTAAAAATCTTTTAAAGCCACACAGTAGAAACTGTCTGGCAGTTCTGCCTCATAAGAAGAGGGCAATGAAGGTGACAGGTGGGGACCCTCTTTGTATGACCTGGGGTCTGAAGTAGATCTTATTAATGCCATATTAATAGGTCCTTGTAACAAACACCCAGCTCAAATGGAAGGGAAGCCAGTGCCCATAGACCCAATACTTTCCTCTACTTAATGGACTCTTGAATTCCTGAGCCCTTTGGTTCTGAATTCTTTGGTTGCTCTACTATTTTTGCCATTCTAACTGGCGTTAAGGTGGTATCTTAGTGTGGTTCTGATTTGAATTTCCCTGATGGCTAATGATTTTGAACATTTTTTCATGTATCTGTTAGCCATTTGTATGTCTTCATTGGAAAAGTGTCTGTTCATATCTTCTGCCCATTTTATGATTTGTTTATTTGTTTCTTGTGTATATTTTCTACAACAATTAAGGGAAGAGCTGAAGCAGTAATGGGCTCCAACTCCCCATCCCAAAATGCTTGTGGTTTGAAAAAAAAAAGAGTCTCACTTAAAAAGGGTTGCAAGGTGGGGTGCCTGGGTGGCTCACTTCATTGAGCATCTGACCCTTGGTTTCAGCTCAGGTCCTGCCTGGTCTGGGGTCATGGTCTTAGGTCATGAGACAGGCTCCGTGCTTGGTGTGGAGTCTGCTTGTCACTCCCCCTCTCTCTGTCTCTCTAAAATCCATCCATCAATCAATCTTTTTCAAAAAAGGGGGGGTTACAAGGAATTCTGTATCTTCAGTTAAACAAAAAAGATGGATATAGCAGATATATTAACAGTGTATGGAAGTTTTTGTGGGGGTTGGGGAAATGCACAAAGTAAAAGGATTACACTGGATGGGATCAATGGAAGATTAGATAAGGAGAAAAGTCAAAAGTGTATGACCAAGATAGCCTTAATTTTCCTCAGCTTGACTAAACTTGAGACAGGTTTCTTTCTATCTGAAGCACCTGACCTTCATTTTCTTAGAGTACTTTCTTTACAAAACTGTGTAACTGTAAATACTTTCCCTAATTCTTTGAGATGTAAATCTTTTTACAAGCATCTTACTAGTTTTATAGCTCAGGATTATCTTTCTCAAGGGTCTGGGAGCCATCCTTTTTAAACGTAATCCTTAAGGAAGATAGTACCTCACCTCTGTCTTATTTTTGTGGGAGGGTAGTAGCCAAGCTTTGATGGGCACAGGCGCTTTTCTCCAAGTTGTCAAACTACCTCCTATCATGAAGATTTAAAAAACACAGATGGCCTAAAATTCACCCAACCTGGCTTTTAAAAGTTATTCTGCCCTGTGGCACCTGGGTGACTCAATTGGTTAAGTGTCAGACTCTTCATTTTAGTTCAGGTAATGACCTCAGGGTCCTGGGATGGAGCCCTACACAGGGCTCTGTGCTCAGGGGGGTGTCTACTGGAGATTCTCTCCCTCCCTCTGCCCCTCCCCCATTCTCTCTCTCTCTCTCTCAAATAATAAGTAAATAAACCTTCAAAAAAAGAAAGAAAGAAAGAAAGAAAGAAAGAAAGAGGGGCGCCTGGGTGGCACCGTGGTTAAGCGTCTGCCTTCGGCTCAGGGCGTGATCCCAGTGTTATGGGATCGAGCCCCACATCAGGCTCCTCCACTATGAGCCTGCTTCTTCCTCTCCCACTCCCCGTGCTTGTGTTCCCTCTCTCGCTGGCTGTCTCTGTCTCTGTCTCTGTCAAGTAAATAAATAGAATCTTTAAAAAAAAAAAAGAAAGAGAAAGAAAGAAAGAAGAAAGAAAGAAAGAAAGAAAGAAAGAAAGAAAGAAAGAAAGAAAGAAAGTTATCCTGCCCTTTGTTTTAGTGGAGTTGAGTTCAGACTGTATTTTGATTTCTCTCCTCTATTACGATAGCCTTAAAGTCTTTCTTCCTATTATTTGTTCTGTACTATATTTTCCTTTGATAGAGTAAAAGAATAGATTGTACAGGAAAAGTTCAGTATGGATAGTGGCCAAAAGTACAAGGATGTAAAGCATTGTGAGATATTTTAACCACAATTGTCTCAAAACGTCTTAGATTAAAGGTATTCATTGTAAACACAGACTGAAATGCCGTATTCTATTAAACCTTGTTTAGTCAGAGGCTATTCAACTATTTTTGTTCCACTCTCCTTTCTATTAAGGGTTTATGGTAAAAAAAATAAATAAATAAAGAAGACATACTGTATGTGGGACAGGGTTTACTTTTTTAAACATTATTTTTGACATCATTACTTCATTAGAGGAAACACCTAGAAACTGTAAATGTCAATAAATATGATGGAGGGAGGTGGTTGGGGGGATGGGCTAAATGGGTAATGGGTGTTAAGGAGGGCACTTGTCGTGATGAGCACTGGGTGTTGTATGTAAGAGATGAATCACTAAATCCTACACCAGAAACCAATTTTACCATATATGTTAACTAGCTAGAATTTAAATAAAAACTTGAAATAAAAAAAGGT
>NW_023243227.1:0-1536 GCF_002007445.2 Ailuropoda melanoleuca
TACCTTTGGTGGACTCATCAAAGATAAGGTCTTGAAGTGAATCTTGATAATAAAATTTTTTAGCATCACATGTATTATTGTGAGCAATTTGTTTAGATGAGTGAATAGTTTAGATAAATTCATTTGCAGAAGTTTCCTGTAGCAAAAAGTGATCTATTGGTTTATACCATCATCTACTTGGTTGAGAATTTTCTGACATTAAGAGCTATTATGTTGACACAAATGATCTCAATTTTCACCCCTGATATTTAAATATGTGGCTACATGGTTAAATATATAATTTATATGTACTTATAATAAATTATATAATTTCTCAGGTTATTTGTATATCTCAATATATTCCAGAATATTATATTTTGTATAGTGTTCATTGTGTACTATGTATTATATATTATATAGTTGAATTTTTAGAGTTCTTTGTACATTTTGGATAAGTCTTTTATCAGATGTCTCTTGCAAGTAATTTCTACAGTCTCTGACTTGTTTCTAGTTCTCTTGACATTGTCTTTTGCAGAGCAGAGGTTTTAATTTTAATGAAGTCCAGCTTATCATTTTTTTTTCATAGATCATGCCCTTGGTGTTGTATCTAGAATTATCATCACCATACCCAGGGTCATCTGGGTTTTCTCCTATGCCAGCTCCTAGGAGTTTTATAGGTTTGCATTTAACATTTAGGTCTGCGATATGTTTTAATCTAATTTTTGTGGAGGATAATAGGTCTGTGTCTAGATTCAACATTTTGCATGTGAGTGTCCAGTTCCAGAACCATTTGTTGAAAGATGGTCTTTATTCCATTATAATGCCTTGGCTTCTTTACCAAAGATCAATTGACTGTATTTGTGCAGGCATATTTCTGGGCTCTCTATTTTGTTTCATTGATCTATTTGTCTATTCTTTTGCTAATACCAAACTATCTTGATTACTGTAGCTTTATAGTAAGTCTTGAAGTTAGTGTCAGTCCTCCAGCTTTGCTCTTCTTCTTCAGTATTTTGTTGGCTATTCTGTGTCTTTTGCCTTTCCATATAAACTTTAGAGTTAGTTTGTTGATAAACAGAAAATTACTTGGTTGGATTTTGATTGGGATTCTTTTGAATCTATACATCAAGTTGGGAAGAACAGACATCTTGACAATATTGAGTCTTCATATTCATGAACATGGGATCTCCATTTATTTAGTACTTCGATTTTATTCATCATAGTTTTGTAGTGTTCTTCATACAGGATCTTGTATATACTTTGTTAAATTTATACTTACATATTTAATTTTGGGTCAAATAATTCTCAAAGCATTAAATTTTATAAGTCCTAAAATAAAATCTGGGGGCTCATGAGGAAAATTTAGATGCTTGCCTTTTTTAGCTTCTAGAAACTGCCTGTATTCCCTGGTTTTTTGACTTCCTCCCGTATCTTCAAATCCAGCATTATATCATTGCAATTTCTATTTATCTTTCTCATTTCTCAGTCTTGCTCACTCTTGACTCTTACCCTCTCATCTTCTTTTTTTTTTTTTTTAAGATTTTATTTATTTATTTGACA
>NW_023243229.1:0-1537 GCF_002007445.2 Ailuropoda melanoleuca
AAAATTACCCCCCCCCCCCCCACTGAAGTGTTAGATCCTATGAACAGAATCTGGCATTTTGAATTCCAGCTTTGTTCTCTAAGTTGCTTTTGAACCCACTCATCTTAATGCCAGTAGCAGAACTACGTAGCATACTTTCATTTGCATAATTTAATTGCACCAGCCAAATCATTAATGAAAAGATTAATAACAGGACCATAATTGGTGAATCTAGGATTCTGCTTGGTGTTCTGGACCAGATGACATCAAAACTGTACTTTGTGTACTAAATTTTCATACCCACCAGGAAATCCAAAATGCATTTATTCATTTGGTTGATTTCAGAAGGTACCCACTAAAATTTTTGTTTTAGATATGTTAATGGATCACTGGATTATTTTGACCATGAAATACCAGCCTTTAGTGAAGATGTGTATCTTCTTTAATATATTTTCTAAGTATCATCTATATAAGCTTCCACGTGTAGATCAGTTGTATTTGAAAATTTCATTTGAAAGATAATTGTTTGAACCATGAAGTGCATTTTCTCATAGGAGGAGATTTATAAGTGGGGCACAATTTTTTTCATTAGAAGAAAAGCCAATTTAATCCATATATAACTGAACTGAATTCTAACGTATTCTCATAAAATCAGGTGAGCCATGAATGTATTTCAGGTGCTGTTCAAGTGCTGAGGAATGTAGCAATGTATAAGACAAACCAGGTCCCTGTCCTGAAACAGCTTACACTTTGTAATTGGGGGAGTGGAGTGAGGAGATCTATTTAATAGAAACAAATGCAGAATGATTAAGATAACTTACTTCTTTATACACTTCTAAGCTATTGATACTGAGAGAGAGTGGCCAATGAAGAACGCTAGCTAGAAGCTTTGGTTTTCCTCACCAGGCAGCGAGATTCTGTACCAGTTCTCATCCTGGGTATACTTAAGAAAGGGAGGGAGGGAACTACTGAAAATCTAGAGGAAGAGCATTCCAGGCAAAAGGAACAGTGCAAGGACCTTAAGTCAGGTAAGAACTTGGAATGTGGGTGTAACTGAAAGATAGCTACCATCTCTAGAGTACTGTGAATGAGGAGAACGGAATGAAATTGTTTGAAAAAGTACACCGAATTCAGATGATGTGGAGATCTGTAGGCCATGGCTTACAAAAAAAAAATTTTTAATGGATTTTGCTGGAGGATGACATAATCTGATTTATATATTTAAATAACAACTGGCAGCTGAAGTGGAGGATGGGGATGGGAAGCAAGACTGGAATTAAGGAAACTGTTAGAGGAGATCATTGAAAGGACATGACCACTGGTGAGCTGGACCTGGTCCCTCCCTCCCTTGACCTCGAAATGTATGTTTTGCCCACTGTTGTGCACACTGTCCTGTTCCAAGGACAGAGGCCTTGAGAGAGTAATGTATTGTTGAGACCATCTGTACTGAGTATATGAGTGAACCCTATTAAGGCCTCTATAAAAAAGTCTTAAGGGGCGCCTGGGTGGCTCAGCGGTTAAAGCGTCTGCCTTCGGCTCAGGGCGTGATCCCGGCGTT
>NW_023243230.1:0-1537 GCF_002007445.2 Ailuropoda melanoleuca
AAGGGCAGTGTAACCCAGCGCAACTCCACTCGTTCCCCAGGAGTGCCTTACAAGGAACTCCATGATATCCCGCTTACACATCTAGTCTCACCTCTAAACACTCCTCAGTCTCTTTGTTCTGGCCCTTCGTAGTCTTCATTCATTCATATTCAGTTAACAATAAAACACACACCACAGAGTGATGCTCAGGTCACAGGCTAATATGCATTATGAGATCCTTATTGACATATTTCTAGAGTAGCCATTTCTGAGCCAAAAAATCTTTCACAATTAGCATCAGCCAAACACAGTTTGTCAAACACTGACTCATATGAATGATCGTCCACAAATGTCATTTCTCTTAACCCAGCTATTGATTGATAAAATTGAGATCTCTAGCAAGGACCTGAACTACGGGTGGTTTTGCTGTTCTCTGAGAATAAAGAAAAACATTCCTCTGAAATCAGAGAATGGCAGTCAGCATGACATCATCTTAAGCAACCTATGGAATATAGAAAAGATTCTGATCTTGTCTGCCTACCTCACACTCACATGGCATAACAAGATTAACCGAAGTTGTGACAGTGGCGTTTTAAGAAATAAGAACTACAAAGTTAGAAATCCAGACAGACTCAGGAATGGAGATAAGGAAAGCTGCCTTTGTCCATTCTAAGCTGGGAGCCCTAAAACTAGAGATAACCAATTTTCTGAGTTAATTTCTTAGTAGACAATTCAGCTTCTATAATTTCTAAAAAATATATTAATATAATATAAATATGGAATTTCTTCAAGTAATGTCAACTCTTTCACTACACTGATTTCTGTAATTCCCTAAAGGAACTACTCCCTTCCTCCTCTAGGCTCTACAATACTTAGATTACACTATTACTATCCTTTATCACATCAGTTATACTTGATTGTGGATATGTCCATTTCCCCAATCACACAGAGGGAGGAACACTGCATTGGAAGGGATATTGACAGGGCCACGTGCAGTTGAGGAGGTTGTGCACTGCCCAATTTGGGGGTTTACCATTCACAGCACCGTCTCTGTGAATGGGACATATCACAGATCTGAATAACCTGCATGGTCACAAGTGGGAAGGTATATAAAGATATTTAAATCACAAATACATATATATGTATGTGTGTATATATACACAAGAGAGTATTACCCCTAAATGATATATCTGAAAGCACCGGATGAGTTTAATGCATTACAAAAATGAAAGATATTTTATTATTACTATAGGTATCTCCATATATCAGCATTTAAATCATTTTCATACATATTACACCCAATTAAATTGAAATATTTTGAGATACAAATGTAAAAAGTAAACTACAAGGGTATTATAAGAAAATATAGGATATTTGTATAACTTCTCTTTGGTTTCCTAAATGTTTATTTTTTTATACCATCCTGCTTTTATTTCATGTTTACAATACCTTAGAACTCTGAGAATAATAAAAGCTTCCTTCTGCTCTTTATTTTATTTTTTTAAAGATTTTATTTATTTATTGGACAGAGAGAGACACAGCAAGAGAGAGAACACCG
>NW_023243231.1:0-1537 GCF_002007445.2 Ailuropoda melanoleuca
CAAATATCAGTAAGAAATAGCACTTTTCTACCACTAGTTAGTGACCTAAAAACAAAATATAAATAGGGTTTAAAATTTCAATGTGTGTACTTAGCATATGGACTTCCTATTCCCAAGAATGCGAGACATTTCTGCAAAATTACCAACCGTAATTATATATTTTCTCTCTTCGCGATGTTATACTAACAAAACCGTAAAATTCTGTTTCTAAAACATGAAAATGCTTAAACAACATAATTATCTGTACTTATATTTTTTCTCTTTTATTGGAATCATAGGCATTTTGTTAGAATTCCCAGGCTCAACACTTAAGTTTGAAGAAGAAAATGAACTGCTGTAAGTGAACTTCCTGGCACTTCAGTCTTAGTTTGATATTTAGCTAAGTCACCCTCAAATAAGTAGAATGTCATGAGGTATTTGAATATCTTTCATTTTAGGGATCCAAGAAGACAATTCCCATGTAGTATCTCTTCAAAACAAGACCTACTCATATGTTAACTAGACCTGCTGTGGTGATCGTTTTGCAAGATATACAAATATCAAATCATGAAGTTGTATACCTGAACCAAATGTAACGTTTTTTGTCAATTATACTGCAGTAAACAAAACAAAAGACTTACTTTTGCAAAATCCCAGATAGTCTGGGAAAATGTGGCCTTTCCACTGCTGAGCCCCTAAGGCCAGTAAGGCCTCCTATTTCCGGTCAAAGCAGAGGACCTGGGAGGATAGATTTCTGCTGAATTTGGATTCATTTGCATAGCATTGCACAAGCTCCCAATTCTCTCGCTTCATTGCTGCCCCTACAGACAAACAGGCAGACCATTTTTAATTTAAGGCCTTCACTGATTTCCTGAGGGGACACAGGGGATATAAGAACATGATTACTAAGCTTCGGGTCTAAATGGCCGATCTGTAGCTCCAGACTGTGCAGCTGAGTCAGGGATGCGGGATCTTCTGTCCCCAGCCCCCTCTCCTCCTTATTTAGCAGCGCTAAAGGGTAAAGGCCTTCAACAATAGAAGTCAAATAGCCCCCACGGGAGGTACTCCATCAAAATTTGCATTTCTGAGAGCTTCTAGGGGGGCTGACTCAAATTCATCTCTCTCTTCTGGAGGTTGGCAGTAATTGTGGAACTCCAGGAAAAAACGTTAAAATGCTGGTGGAAAGTTAGGAAAGCTTGCAAGACATAAAATTCGGGGCTATGAAATCTAAAGATGGCCCTCCAATCTATCTATTCACCTTCTTAGATGCTACCACGCAAATTTGTTTAAAGTCCCTCCAAAATGACAGTTTTGGTTAAGTTCCAGAAATATCAGGCATTCTTTTAAACCCAGACGAAACAGGTATGGCTGCGGTTTGCAAGATGAAAGTTCAAGGATTAAACTCGCCACTTGCTTCAGTACTTCAATTATTGGATCTGTCGACACTTCAGGTAAGAAAAACTCAGCAACTGGTGCATAAAATTACTGAGTTAAATGCGGATACTGGATTCCAAGAGGAACCACGAGACAAACCGTGCGGTATCTCATGTTTCCACAG
>NW_023243232.1:0-1538 GCF_002007445.2 Ailuropoda melanoleuca
AAGTCACTAGCTGCCGAAGATGCTTGCTTACTCGGTCAGCACCTTCCATGGGGCTCCCCTCTGTGGGCTTGCCCCGAGCAGTTATAAAGATCATTGCTAGTGCCACTGACCCACCTTACATTTGGCTGTTCTCTCTCCCTTTCCTG
Source organism: Ailuropoda melanoleuca (assembly GCF_002007445.2). Lineage (NCBI taxonomy): Eukaryota > Metazoa > Chordata > Mammalia > Carnivora > Ursidae > Ailuropoda > Ailuropoda melanoleuca. The sequence continues at coordinate 147 of NW_023243232.1, forward strand.
CCACCTGGCCCGAAGCCACTTCTATTCTATCCTTGCAAGGATAACACTTAAGATTATCGCGTGGCATGTATAGTTTAATAGGGGCCTAAGAGCCTTTCCATCCGCCCAAAATGAATCTCCCATGAGCAGACGTCAGGAACCATGACAGAACACGATGGAGATATTTTATGGGACAGCGTCTACAGTTCTCAAGATACTGTAACCCACAGGCAAGTTTCTACAGCTCAGCTAGTAAGGACAGAGCCGTGTAGCAACAAATACCCCCGTGAAGGTGTTAGACCCTCAAGGTTGCTCCACCCAGAAGAATTAAGCATGCCTAAGTCTCTTTCCCTGGGTTACCAGTGTCCTCAGGAAAACAAACAAACAAAAATACAAAGAAAATATCCTCCCAATCGGCCCAGCCTTTCCCAAGATGGTGGCTGGCTATGCCCTGCTAACTGAAAAAAAATGGGACAAGAGGGGGAGGCACAATGAGTTAAGGGCTGCTCAAAGGGGGTACAGGATTAATGTAAGTCAAAACCATGCCTAGAAATCAAGCACTAATTCACAAAGAGCAAAACAAAATATTGACTATGTGTTATTAGAAATCCTGTAAATTTTCTTTAGAAATACAAGAGGCAATCTGGTAGAGAGGGGCACACACACACAAACTTTTTTTAAAAAGCAGATCAGCTCTTTCATTTATATTTTTTAAATTTAATATAAAACTCTTAACATGAGACCTACCCTCTTAACAGATTTTAAGTGCACGGTACAAGAGTGCTAACTATAGGCATAATGTTGTACAGTAGCTCTCTAGAACTAACTCACTTTGCATTATTGAAACTTTATACCTGTTGATTTGAACCTTCCCCCCTTTCCTCCCTTCCCTGGCCCTGGCTACCACCATCCTGCTTTCTGCTTCTAGGAGAGACTGTTTTAGATATCTCATATAAGTAGAATCATCAGGTGTTTGCTCTTCTGTGACTAGCTTAAAGGGACATACACTCAGATTAATTTAAATACCTTCATGATGATTTAAAATCTCATTAAAGAAAATCAATGTTCATTGAGTCTTTCTTTCAGTTTGATAACCATCCCGTCTATTTAGTGAAATACTCCATACTTTCAGGTTTACCAAGATACTACTCCATCTTAAAAAACACCATATTTTTCTCTCCAGTTATGCCTTCTGTCCTTCAAAGCAACTGCAAATATTTTGTCCAAAATTAAGACTTCTCCTACAGCGTCCACCATGTTTTCATAACAATGTGTGTACCTATCAAAACATGAGTTATCTCATCAATTCCCCCATTTTAGAGTATAAGGAGTAGATTTTTTCCGTTCCCTTCATAATAACTAGCCCAGTACTGGGCACAAATCAGTAGCTTCTTAAGCATGTGCAGAGTGATC
>NW_023243233.1:0-1538 GCF_002007445.2 Ailuropoda melanoleuca
TCCCATAATGCTGGGATCACACCCTGAGCCGAAGGCAGACGCTTAACCGCTGTGCCACCCAGGCGCCCCGAAAGAGGGTGACTTCTTGTACTAAAGAATTTGTGATGAGGCATGGGGTGGGGAGGACATGCAAGTGAGGAAGCAGAAGCAGGAAAAGAGATAAATTGTCCTGCGTGTGCAAGTTCACGGATTGTGAAGCCATGGGGGAGACGGTGGGAAGCACGCGCCGACACCGCAGTGCCTCTGAGCTGAGTCCGCTGTGGCAAGACAAAGAGACTTTACAAAGAGGCAACCGGTGGCCAGGTTACACCACGAACACCACCACATGAGGTTGGAAATAAAAGAGTTTCAGAAACACGAAGTCCAGTAGAATCACTATCAGGTATTAGGTGATGCGCCACGACGCAATTCTTCTTAGGAGCTAGACTACCTACCCAGACAGGCTACTGTTCCTGAGAAGATATGTGTTGATATGAGGAGAAAGTTTCATATTTTTCCGAGTCACGGTCATTTCTATGCACCCCAGGAAACTGCAAGTTCACTTCCAGATGCCTCTGAAAGCTAGTCCGGGTGCTAGAGTTTCCAACACAACGATGCTGGGAGCTTGGTCCCAGGGACACAGTGAGACCTTTTCCTGTAATCAGATATCGCTACTAACACAGTTTATTTTATCTTTTTAAAGATTTATTTATTTCTTTGAGAGAGAGAGAGAGAGAACAAGCGGGGGGAGGGGCGGAGGGAGAGAGAATCTGGAGCAGACTCTCAGCTGAGTATGGAGCCCAACTCGGGGCTCCATCCCAGGACCCTGAGATTATGACCTGAGCAAAACCAAGAGTCAGACACTTAACCTACTGAGCCAGCCAGACGCCCCCAACACTGACAATGTTTTTTGAAGATATTATTTATTTATTTATTCATTTGAGAAAGAGTGAATGAATAGGGGGAGGGGCAGAAGGAGAGGGAGAAGCAGACCCCCACTGAGCAGAGAGCCCAATGTGGGGCTTGATCCAAGGACCCTGGGATCATGACCTGAGCTGAAGGGAGATGTTTAACCAACTCAGACACTCAGGCACCCCTAACACTGGCAAATTAAATAGCACTTACTACGTACTGAACACAATTCTGCACACATTACAAATATTAACTCATTTATTCTTCACTACAACCTTATGAGGCAGACAATGATGTTATCCCATTTTCCAGGTGAAGAGACTCGGGTATGTAAAGATCAGATAATATGCCCCAAGACTCACAATATTTGGTGGAATGGGATTCAGTCTGAGCTGTTTGGAACCCAAGTCTGTGCTTTTAAATACTAGACTAGATTGCCTTTCCATATCTATATTAATATAGGCAGAAAGGGAGAAAGGTAAAAATATAGGTTCAGATAGATACATGCATAGATAGAAGTAAGACTTAGATAAAGAAATACAGATACAGGAGCAAATATAGATATAAATATGGATATGGATACAGAAATATAGACATAGATCTTAATGGATCACTAGAGAAAAAAATTATATATATATATATATATA
>NW_023243234.1:0-1538 GCF_002007445.2 Ailuropoda melanoleuca
CATCTTTTTTTTTTTTTTTTTTTAAATGCTGAACGATAGTTGTTGCTTTCAGATCGATGGTATGGGGCAGACTAGACCATTGGGTAGACTGCCTTGTTAAGTGTGAAGTGCATAATACCTCAGTTCTGTGGACGGTTCATCCCCCCTGCCAGCCTCCTCCCTGGTCTGTCCCGGTGTCAAGGTTTATAGCCCAATAGCTCAATGTTTCAACAAGGTGGGGTGTGCTTATACTCAGTAATGGTGCTGGCTTGTTCCGTTAGAGAAGCCAATTTATTTTATCCTTGTGAAATAAAACCCAGTTGTCTTGATCTTCTCTTCTGAATCACATCTAATTTGATTCTCTATTGGAGTTGGGTTTATTTTTTCCTCCCTTTCTGTCTGAAGTTTTAGGAAAGGCCCAGGACTGAGAACAGAAGCAAATTGATGTAATGGGAGGAGCTGTAGAAACTAAATGAGAAGCCGGTGGCCCTTGGAGAATCAGCGGCCCCTGACATCAGACCCCTGCCCCCAAGGGGGCGCAGGGGGAGGGGAGAGGCAGCCTGCACTTTGAACTCTGGTTCTGGGAAAATTTGAAGGCGGAACTTGAAAACCTCGCTATGACCTGGTCCCTGTTACATCACCAGCCCCAACCCGCGACACCTCAGGCCACACTGAAATTTTTTGTTATCACTCCTTTAACGCTCCGTGATTTTTCTACCGGCCAGCGTTTCATGTCCTATGTCCTCTGGCTGAAAGGCATATCTAACCCACTTCTCCCATCCTTGACCCTCCAAATTCTACTTAGAGTTCATCATTGGTTTCTACTGCTCCTCCCTGTCTCTAGAAAATCTTCCCGGATGCTCCAGGTCTGGGTGAGTTATCTCCTCCGGGCTCCCTCCCATTCTATGGTCCTGACCAACCTGCGGTCCTCACCACTGGCCCATCCCTCTCCTTCATGAGACTGGAGCCCCCCTGAGGTAGGGGCCACGGCTGCCTCATCACCCACATTCTGCCACCTCCCAGCCATGTGACCGTGAGGAAGTCATGTGACTTCTCCGTGTCTGTTTCCTTTTCTGGAAACTTGGGGTAATGGCAGGGGACTTTTGCGTGGATTAAATATTCATACTTACAAAAAGCCTCGAACAGAGCCTGGCACACAGCAAGCACACAATAAATGTCAGCTGCTCTCAGGACTCACCACCGTTTTACCAGCACTCACCACGAGACCTCTTCCAGAGCTCTTGCTCAGTGGAGATGTTGGGGTCGTGGATATATTAATGTTGTGTTCTATGGTTTCGCTGCCCGCCTTAGACCAGAAGGGACCGCAGGGCTCAGCTGCTACATAGACAGATTAAGTCTCCTGTTGCATTTCTTCTCATTCACGAAAGCACAAGAGGTAATAAAAATGAGAGAGCCTGGGGCGCCTGGGTAGCTCAGTCGTTAGGCGTCTGCCTTCGGCTCAGGGCGTGATTCCAGCATTCCGGGATCGAGTCCCACATCGGGCTCCTCCACTAGGAGCCTGCTTCTTCCTCTCCCACTCCCCCTGCTGTGTTCCCTCT
>NW_023243235.1:0-1538 GCF_002007445.2 Ailuropoda melanoleuca
CCCCTTCCAAAAAAAAAAAAAAAAAAAAGACTTGTTTGATACCACTCAGACAACAAAGTAATATTCAGCTTAGAATCCTCTCCCCTCCCCCAAAGCGAGTTATTTGCCAGATCCCAAATGGTCTGCGGTTGATGGATGGCGGGTGATTTCTCCATCAGCACACCTTGGAGCCCCAGAGCTAACCCTCTGACAGCGTTAGCATAAAAGATTTACATTTATGTTACGAGGGCCACACAAGAATAATAATTTTAAGATACATTGCCTTGGCTGCTGGTGCACCCTGGGAAATCTAGCAGTGGCAGGCACTCAGCCTCACTGTAATTACAAAATGGCAGTGCAGGAGAGGTTTTTTGGAGACAAGTAGCTAGAGACCAAAGCCATCTGCATGCCTTGGCGGATTGAAATTACAGTAATATATGAAGACATTACCTGAAAAACCCGGCACCATTTAAATGATTTACTCTTCAGCCCCAGCAAGCTTTAATTTAAGGATAAAGTCATTCAGAAAGCTAATCTGATAGGGGAGGCATTATTTCACACAGTTAAGTTAATTTACAGTAGCTGATTGTTGTGGTTGGTTTTGGTATTATTATCTTCCTCCAAACAGCTGATCTGCCAGACAGAAGCAATATACTGCTTAACACAGTGTCTTAATTCAGCAGGCAAGCTATCTGTGATAAAGGTTTGTTTATAAGCAATAATGGGAAAGTCATTTTGAGGCCATGCTGATAACACTGATGAGAAATATTTTTTTAAGGGGAAAATGCACAATTCAATAAATAAATGGGTCAGCGAGCCCTGCACCCATGGGTCTGTGTGTCCAGGATCTCTGTCCCAAGTGGTCATTTGCCATTGGCATTGGCTCCTTCGTGAGTCTCCTGACCTGGGGTCCTGTGCACCTTGACCCCAAGTTCCATGCCTGGAAACCACTTCTCCCCTGTTGCCAGATTGACTTCTCTGCCAAGTTCTTGAGAAAACCGTGTTTTGGGAGCCCAGTGAATTCAGTGGCCCTGGCGGCTACCTGCTTTCCAAGGAAAGAGTGAGCATTGATATTTGTCTTTTAACGAGTTTTTTTAATCTTTGAGAGATCCCGAGCGTGCTCACTTATGGATGTCGAGGTAGAAAAACATGAGGATGTGGGCATTTGAAAGGGAGCTAACAGATTAGGTGGTGGCTGAAGCTGGAGATTTGGATAAAAACCAACTCGCTTTTTTCCTTGGCAAAACTGGGAAAGGGTGGTCGTGTTTTATGTTGACTCAAGATGCCGAGATGATTCAGGAGCTCTATTAGCATGAGCAGAAACATTTGTCTAATGGATTTGCCTTCACCTGCTTAGGGATTTTTTTGGAAGATGAACATTCTCTTGTCACCTCATGAGTTTATCGCAGTAGGAAAGGCATAGCTTTTGGAGAGGGGCTAAGAACATGCTACCCAAGGGATCAGGAATTATTTGCCCGTGGTCTAAGACAGGAGTTCATAAGATAAGCATCTGTCAGGAAAGACCGAGAAAGTCACCTTCAATCAAAATATGGGGCAGG
>NW_023243236.1:0-1597 GCF_002007445.2 Ailuropoda melanoleuca
GTCAGGGAAACATAAGTCAAACCCACAATCGGCTATCACCTGACAACTGTTGGAACGGCAATTGTCCCAGAAACAGACACCAGGTGTGGCCAAGGGTGTGCAGACGAGGAGACACTGCACTGTTGCTGGGAATGGAAAAGGGTGCAGCCACTGTGACAAACGGTATGGAGGGTCCTGAAAAAATAAATACGACTACCACATGACCCGGTAATGGCTCTACTGAGTACTGATTTGGAGAACACAAAAATACTGCCTCNACTGCCTCAAAAAGACAGATGCACTCCCATGTTCACTGCAGCATTATTCACGATTACCAGACATAGAAACCCAGAACTTGGGGGCCTTATGCCAAATAGCTCAGACACAGAAAGACAAATACCAGATGCTCTCCTGTACATTCCACGTGGAATATACAAATCCTGAACACATAGATACTGAGGGCAGATTGGTAGGTGCCAGATTGGGGGATGGGGTGGTAGCAACGGGTGAAGGCAGTCAAAGTTTCAATGTTTGCGTGAGAAAATCCGACAGTCATTAAATGTTCTGTCCAGCATGGACACTAAAACGAACCCTGCAGGATGGGGTATAGGTTTCCCTACTCTTTGAAAGTGCAGGGCTCCTGAGAAACCTTGCACAGCAGAAATGGTGTAAAGAAGGAATGACCATTAATTTACACGGAAAANAATGACCATTAAATTACACGGCAAAATTGGAGAGCGTGCTCAGACTCCAAAATTCCTTCTCTTTGGCTTTTCTTAGGCCTCAGGACACAAATTTCTCACGGAGGCCCATTTTTCGTAAAGAAGATAAGGCACAGCAGAGGCTCACAGACACAATTCAAAGTGCTGGTGGCTGGATGCAGAGAGCGGTTCCCAGCGGAAGGAGCTGGTTGGGGTGCACGCCACCTCTGTCGTGCTTCTCCCCAAAACAGATGCTGAACGCGATTCTCACTGTTCTAATTTTTTCCAAAGAGGGAAAGCCTGCTCAGGTCTCTTCCTCTTACTGAAGCCGGGTAATAACGTAGATCTTTCAAGAAAGCCAAGGGTCTTACCGTGAAAGTTTAAAAAGTGGGGGATACTTGTACGTGAGCATTGCTGAGGGAGGAGATGTGAAAGGTTCTCCCGGACACAAACCTCAGCAGATCCACCGGGAAAGGCACCTTCCTCAGCATGCGGAACACGGACTACCTCGTATCCCCAGAAACCTCCTCCTTCCCCTCGATCAGGACAACCCACAACAGCTGGAAGTTACCCCAATTCCTCCTTTCTCCTGCTCCTAATATTTAACCCATCAGCAAATCCTGTGAGCTCCATCTTCAAAATGTACCCAGAATAGGTCTAACCAGTCCATCCAAGGCCACCTGTCTGGTCCACACTGGAGCCCATCTCTTGCCTGAGTTCCTGGAAAAGCTTCGTCATGGACCTGCCTTGCCATCNATGGGGTGCACGCCACCTATGTCGTGCTTCACCCCAAAACAGATGCTGAACGCGATTCTCACTGTTCTACTTTTTTCCAAAGAGGGAAATCCTGCTCAGGTCTCTTCCTCTTACTGAAGCCGGGTAATAACGTAGATCTTTCAAGAAAGCCAAGGGTCTTA
>NW_023243237.1:0-2899 GCF_002007445.2 Ailuropoda melanoleuca
TCATTTATACACCCTTATTTAATGGAGATGATGTTCGTTGATATTTCCCTGGATCCTGTGGTGTCTCAGAGACCACTATGTGGCACTCTCGTCAGGATTCCGTGAACACTTTCCCGCATGTCTCCCTATTCACAAAGGATGATGATTGTGCTAAGACGGCCACTGCACAGTGTTGTTTCTGACAGAATTGTTTTAGGCATTTTTGTTCCATTGCTACCAGCAATTTTGATAAGATTTACCAATGAAGCAAACATTGCATTGGAGGCTGGTTCGGCCAAATTTTGTTTCTCAGTGCTGTGCTCATCGTATTTCACTCACGTTAACAAAGCACCTTGATTTTTGTTTCAAGTTCTATAAGGCCAATGTGATTTCAAGGGCTTTATCTTTGCACTTGGTTTCGTGGTTCTAAGTGCTGGATGCTTCCAAGGCACATTCACCCAATGGGGAATCTGGGCTCCAATTGAAAACGCGGATGTTATCTGGAGGTGTTTTCTTGGATGCTCTTCTTTAATACCAATAAGAATGGTGCTGAGTCCTCGAACTTCTTGAACTTTTTCATTTATACTCCCTTATTTAAGTGAGATGATGTTCGTTGATATTTCCCTTGATTGTGTGGTGTCTCAGTGACAACTATGTGGCACTCTCCTCGGCTTCCGTGAACACTCTCCCTCATGTTTTCCTATTCATGAAGGATGATGATAGTGCTAAGACGGCCACTGCACAGTGTTGTTTCTGACAGAAATGTTTTAGGCATTTTCGTTCCTTTGCCACCAGCAGTTTTGATAGGATTTACCGATGAAGCCAACATTGTATTGGAGGCTGGTTTGGCCAAATTTTGTTTCTCAGTGCTGTGTTCATCGTGTTTCACTCACGGTAACAAAGCAACTTGATTTTTGACCCTTGTTCTCTAAGGCCGATGTGACTTCAAGGGCTTTATCTTCGCACTTTGTTTCTTGTTTCTAAGTGCTGGATACTTCCAAGGCACATTCACCCAATGGGGAAACTTGGGCCCAATTAAAAAAGCGGATGTTAGCTGGAGGTGTATTCCTGTACGCTGTTCTTTAATACCAGTAAGAATGGCGCTGAGTCCTCGAACTTCTTAAACTTTTTTATTTATACTCAATTATTTAAGTGAGATGATGTTCGTTGATATTTCCCTGGAATGTGAGTTGTCTCAGAGACCACTATGTGGCACTCTCGTCTGGCTTCTGTGAACACTTTCCCTCATGTTTCCCTATTCACCAAGGATGATGATAGTTCTAAGACAGCCACTGTACAGTGTTGTTTCTGACAGAAATATTTTAGGCATTTTCGTTCCATTGTCTCTAGCAGTTTTAATAGGATCTACCCATGAAGCAAACATAGCATTGGAGGCAGGTTTGGCCAAATTTTGTTTCTCAGTGTTGTTTTCATCGTGTTTCACTCACGGTAACAAAGCACCTTGAGTTTTGTTTCACATTCTATAAGGCTGATGTGATTTCAAGGGCTTTATCTATGCACTTTGTTTCTTGGTTCTAAGTGCTGGATACTTCCAAGGCACATTCACCCAGTGGGGAATCCTGGTCCCAATTGAAAATGCGGATTATAGCTGGAGGTGTTTTCCTGGACGCTCTTCTTTAATACCAATAAGAATTGCGCTGAGTCCTCGAACTTCTTGAACTTTTTCATTTATACTCCCTTATTTAAGTGAGATGATGTTCTTTGATATATCCCTGGATTGTGTGGTGTCTCAGAGACCACTATGTGGCACTCTCGTCATGCTTCGTCAACACTTTCCCTCATGTTTCCCTATTCAGGAAGGATGATGATAGTGCTAAGACGGCCACTGCACACTGTTGTTTCTGACAGAAATGTTTTAGGCATTTTCGTTCCATTGCCACCAGCAGTTTTGATAGGCTTTACCCATGAAGCAAACATTGCATTGGAGGGTGGTTTGGCCAAGTTTTTTTTCTCAGTGCTGTGTTCATCATGTTACACTCACAGTAACAAAGCAACCTGATTTTTGACCCACATTCTATAAGGCCAATATGACTGGAAGGGCTTTATCTTCGCACTTTGTTTCTTGGTTCTAAGTGCTGGATACTTCTAAGGCACATTCACGCAATTGGAATCTGGGCCCCAATTGAAAACGCGGATGTTAGCTGGAGGTGTTTTCCTGGACGCTCTTCTTTAATACCAATAAGAATGGCACTGAGTCCTCGAAATTCTTGAACTTTTTCATTTATACTCCCTTATTTAAGTGATATGATGTTCGTTGATATATCCCTGTTTTGTGTGGTGTCTCAGAGACCACTATGTGGCACTCTCGTCAGGGTTCCGTGAACACTTTCCCTCATGTTTCCCTATTCACGAAGGATGATGATAGTGCTAAGACGGCCACTGCACAATGTTGCTTCTGACAGAAATGTTTTAGGCATTATCGTTCCATTGCCACCTCCCATTTTGATAGGATTTACCCATGAAGTAAAAATTGCATTGGACGCTGGATTGGCCAAATTATGTTTCTCAGTGCTGTGCTCATCGTGTTTTACTCACGGTAACAAAGCAACTTGATTTTTTTTTAATTTAATTTTATTATATTGTGTTAATCACCATACAGTACATGCCCACATTCCGATGTAAAGTTTGATGCTTCATTAGTTGCGTATAACACCCAGTGCACCATGCAATACGTGCCCTCCCTACTACCCATCACCAGGCTATCCCCTTCCCCACCCCCNTTTGATGCTTCATTAGTTGCGTATAACACCCAGTGCACCATGCAATACGTGCCCTCCCTACTACCCATCACCAGGCTATCCCCTTCCCTACCCCCTCCCCTCTGAAGTTTCAGTTTGCCTCTCACAGTCCATAGTCTCTCATGTTTCATTCCCCCCTCTGATTACCCCCCTTTTCTTTA
>NW_023243238.1:0-1538 GCF_002007445.2 Ailuropoda melanoleuca
CAGTATTTGTATTTTGGCATATGAGTTTCTGGTCTTTTTATGTATATACACATTTCCATAAAAATCAGGGCATATTGAATATCCAATTACGTAACTTGGTTTTTTCCATTTATCAAAATAAAATGACCATTTCCTCCTATCATTAGATATTCTTTTTAGCTGCATTCTGTTATGTGAATTACCAGGTGAATTATCAGTTTTTGCCATTTCCATTAAGATGGTCAAAAAGGAGCACGATTTAAACAAATTTGTATTGGCAGTAGATGAATCTGATATTTGAAATTTAGACTGTTACTGACAAATTTTGCAATGACAAAGGACAAGTTGGCAATGCTATTTTTGAGACACTTATAAATTTATTTGGTTAAAGAAACTAAGGAAGAGGATCCATAGACGGATGTGCTGTGCCTTGTTTTACATTGGAATACTAACTATTGCAAATTATGGTAGATGTTACCTTACCTTTTCTTAATGAAGGCTTTTTGTTATAAGGCTGTGACTGAATTTAGATGCTTTTTACTAATACATGTTAGAAGAAATGGAAGAGTCCATTATTATCTATGCTTCCTCTGATTGTTTGTGGATACTGAGAGGATAGTACACTTTTGCATTTCCTTTTGCCATTAATATTATTTTTGTCTGAAGAGAAGGAAGATGAGTTTTATGCCTGTAACTTTGTCCGAACTTTTCTCCTAAATGCCATTCCTGGCTTATCAGCTTTCCTTTCTCTTTTTTACTTTTCTGTGAAGATTTCATATCCTGTATATTGGGAGAATAATATCTCTGGAAAGGGTGTTTTATCTCTATTTTGTATGAAGAAGTAAAAGAGGAGTTCTGTGTTGTTTAAATATATATATCAATAACTTAATGGAGAATTGATACAAATAGGAGAAGTGATCAAGATAAATGTACTTTGTAAAGAATGTGGTTGTCCTCTAAAAAAGAAAATTCAGAGTTCAAAAAAACCACATTTTTATTGAGTCTGTGTCTGTAGCACTTTCACATTCTTTAATCTCTTTTCCTTTCTTTTTTATCACTTGGATTTTGAAAACTTAATTCTCTGTGCTATACTTTGGGCAGTAAAAAGTATATCCAGAATGAGAAAACTTCTTAAATTTTGGTTTTTATTAGAGCAAAGATCCTTGAATGGAACAAGAGAGAAACAAACCCTATAAGATTGATGGAAAGAGAAAGAGAAAGAGAAGTTGAAGAAACAGAAGTGCTAATAATGAGGATTTGTTTGGTCCCAAACTACAAAGCATTCTACCAGGCAAGCACAAATATCTCATCCTCTTGTGCTGAGACAAAGAGGCTCCTCTTAATCCTTCTATTGGTTCTTGGCAGTTATAAATATATTTTTCTATCAATAAATGAGGAAACTACTAAATTACAAGTAAAATGTCTGAACAGTTTTCTGGAATTCAAAAAGATGCTCCTGACACAGGACTTCTTAGTAAATTAATAATATGCAATCTTAATTTGTTTTCTGGTATAATTCAAATATATGTGATGATTTGATTTAAAGTCAGTTTAGGGGC
>NW_023243239.1:0-1538 GCF_002007445.2 Ailuropoda melanoleuca
AAAATGTGAAGGTTCTTGCTTGGGCTGGAGTTGCTTATTCTGGTTATTAAAGTCAGAACTAATAAATCCTAATAATTTTGAATGGACTTTATCTTTCTGAGGCTTGAGTTTATCTAACTGTTCTCATATAGGCACTCCTACCTCTAAATGGGAAGCTTTCTCTATATTGTCATAGCATTTCATATCATATATTAAATTTCAGGGGAAAAATTGGATCTCATACTTTTATACTCCCCACAGTACAGAGCATATAGTAGATGTTCAATAAATACATGTTGACAGTTGATTGTTTTTCCTCAAAAGTTATGATAACTATAGGGAATACCAGCAGTCAATGCCTGTAGGTCTAGGAGAAAGATTTTCAATTTATATTTTACATTAAAATAGTTTCTTCTGTATTCCAAACAATCCTTAACATCCTATACCTTAATCAGTTTTCAGTTACCTGAATGTGCTTATGAATAAATATCTTACTTTGTGTGTATCATGGTCTTGGTAGAGAAGGATCATTCAATATAATAAGCCCCCTTGAAATTTCGTGACAGTACAAGATTAGATGTAGAATCAGTTCCTGTGTCAAATTTACATATTGAATGAAAGAAAGCAATTGGATATAATAAATAGAAGGCTGTGCATTGTTAATTTTTGGAGTTTATTTAGCTCATATTGGTACACTATCAATAAGATTGTGATCATGAACACAAGTTTTCAGAAACTGCAGTGAGGACATTCAGAACCAAGTCAGATTTATTCTGCATATTTAGGGATTTCCCTCTTTCTTTCTTTTTTCCTGTATGCTGCACATCTTTTAAAGTACTAGGTAATCGGTGTTACTGTCTTGCACACCACTAAGTCTGCTCATTAGGGATGGATGCACAGGGGAACCCAGGGCGATGGCAAGGTTTTATAGTGTGATTCGTTAAAAGTTGCATATTTACCTGGTTTATGAGCCAGAGGCAATCTAAATTAAAATCAATGAAGAACAAAAAATGAAAAGCATTTAAGGACACTATTCATAGATGTCAATAAAATTCCATGACTTAATTATACGTGGATCCAAGATGTGTTTCACTCTCGTTTTCATGTTCGAGCTGTACTTTGCTCTCTGTCCTAATTTTTAGAATCTGAAATGAAGAGATTCAGGTAAGGGAATTTGAACTAGTTGGTGTTTCCTTCAGCACTTTGATTCATTTGACCTAAAGAAACACAGGGGAAGAAAATGGTTGGCCCTAGCCTTGTCTGCTCTGCTGTGTCATTTCTGCCCTTCTAGGGTCCCTAGGAAACAGTCAAGTGCTGGGGTCTGGAATTGACTTTTATTGTTGCTTTCTGCATACCAAGAAGGCATTGCTTATTCCCACTGATGAAGCATGAGCTCTAGTTATTTTTGTTTCCTACCTGTGGAGCCGACCTACTCCTACTGTTTTCTCAGCTCCTGGTGGGCTAGGGCATTCTATATAACATGATTGGCTGGGAACTTGCTAAAGGGGGTTGAAGACTATGGACTTTGGAGTCAGGCAGCCTGGCATCAAATCCTGGGT
>NW_023243240.1:0-1538 GCF_002007445.2 Ailuropoda melanoleuca
TTTTTTTTTTTCAGGTTATTAACAGAGCACAGAGTCTCAGCTATGTAAAGAGCTCATGTGTACAGAAGAACACGGAATTTTAAAGACACATGGGTATTAGGTGGTTTATTACTCGTGAAAAGAATCATCATAGTAAAGATGATTTGCATACTCAAGATATGGAGGTATAGGATGGTATACAGTAGGTATCACTCAAATGTGGTATGAGTCTGTGTGGGGTCCTGTCTTCCTGATATATTATGTCTGGTACTATTATTCATTGTCCAGGCATGGAAAAAGGTTATTTGTTCGTTTCACGATGCGCTTCCTTAGGATACCCACAGGGATGAGGCAGACAAGCAGGGTCTCCCTGACGTTGAACAGAGAGCCTGATGCCATGTGTCAGCTTCCTTAGATGCGTTGCTCTCCAGAGAGAGGAATTGGTAGGGCTGAAGGCAGAAGTGAATTCTGAGCGTTTGGAAATTACCAAAAGTAGAAGCCTGGTCAGGAAATGATGCTGTTGGAGGGCAAAGCCCGTGACGAAGGGTAAGCCTCAGGCCGCTGCCACCTTGCAGGGGTGGTGTCCAGTTAAACACATGACCTGCCATAATGCCTCCTCCTTCAGCTCTGCTGGTATTTACAGGCCCTTACTCTGACCAGGAAACTTGCATCCGTAGTTTGGCCCTTCTCTTCCAGTGGCCTCCTGTCTGTTTTAAATATTGGTAGAGTGGCAGGGCTGTCACTTGGGAGCTCAGTTAGGCTGCCATGTGGAAGTGCCTGGTTTTTATGTCAGCTTCACTCCTGGGGCTGAGAGTGTTTGGGGAAGTGGGCAAGATGGCCCCCCGCCCCCGGGGGTGGGCATCCTGGCTGCTATGTGTGCAGTGAACCTGACTCCGCCCACAGCTCTGGGATCCCAAGATTAAGGGGGACTCTTGCGCTCTATAGAGGCAGCTCAGTCAGGAGGTGGACCTGGAAGCCATTGCATTACATTGTGACAGTAGCAGATAGGAGTGTGTACAAAGTAGAGGGGACAGGTGGGAGGGTCTGACAGCCCTCAGGACACTGCAGAGAGCTGACCTTCAGGGAGGTATCTTTGGGAGTGGTTTTGCCAGATCCACAGGTGCTCTCCAGCTGGCGATGCCTGGAGGGAGAAGCTCAGGCAGAGGTGCAGAGCTGTAAAGAATGTGGGGGTGTGAGTGGCCTGGTGTGAGAGGAGCTGCTTCAGGTGGAGGGAGGGAAGGCTGGGTGGGCAGGCTTCAGGTTGGGTAACCTGCCTTGCATGCCAGGCTCATGTTCGGACCTCCTCCTGGAGGATGGATGGAGTTCAACGGGGAGCTGTTTAAGGGCAGTAGACACAGCAGGTAAGGAAATGTCAGTTGAGAAGTCAGGGATGCAGACAGGGAGGGGTGATCCAGGTAGCTCATTTTAACAAAGATCACCAGTGTCCCTGGAGGCTCAAAGATTGCCATTAAAGTTTCCAGGAAGCAGTGGCTGCACTCTCCAATGAAGGGCTTCCAGAGTGGGATTGGCAGCAGTCTTGCCTCAGTTTCTTTGCCTGC
>NW_023243241.1:0-1539 GCF_002007445.2 Ailuropoda melanoleuca
CTCCTCTGCTGTGAGCCTGCTTCTTCCTCTCCCACTCCCCCTGCTTGTGTTCCCTCTCTCGCTGTTTGTCTCTATCTCTGTTGAATAAATAAATAAAATCTTTAAAAAAAAAAAAGAAAAATATGTGAACATCTAAAAACAGAAAAAAAAAAAACAATTAAAATACAGCATGCTCAATAACATAAAATTTGCCAAGTAGCCTCTTGTCTTGATGGGCTTCAAGGAAGAAAGAAAAGGAGGGAGGGAGGGAGGGTGGGAGAGACAAACAAAGAGAAAGAAAAAAGAGAAGAAGGAGGGGAGAAGAGAAGGAAGAAAGAAAGGAGGAGATGAAGAAAAAGAAAACTAATGGGCTGCCTGGGTGGCTCAGTTGGGATCCAGCTCCGCATGGGGCTCCCCGCTCAGTGGCGAATCTGCTTTTTCCTCTGACCCTCCCCCTTCTCATGTTCTCTCTCTCACTCTTTCAAATAAATAAAATCTTAAAAAAAAAGAAAACTAAAAAAACTTAATTGAATAATAATAATAATAATAATAATACTGGTAAAACACATCTGATTGATGGCAAAGGAAAGCTACCCAGCAGTCCTAATTTTGAGGAACCAAGATGTTGGAGAGAAGAGAAACTCACTGAAATGGGTGTGGTGTTTTTACTACTTCTCCTTGGAGACATCGGACAATTTTTAAATGCTCTGAGATGCTGACAAACAGTAGGTCATGGCTAATGGCTGCGAAGTTGCAGAGAAGCAAAATAGAACAGAAGTAAAATGTTACGCGGGGGCACCTGGGTGCCTTAGTCAGTTAAGCAAGGGTGTCTGTTCAACTTGTGATTTTGGCTCAGGTCTTGATCTCAGGGTCATGACATTGAGCTCCATGTTGGGCTCCATGCTCAGTGGGAAGTCTCCTTGAGATTCTTTCCCCCTCTTCCTCTGCTCCTCCTCCCACTCTCTCATTCTCTCTCTCTCTAAGGTAAATAAATACATCTTTAAAAAAAGAGTATTTTAAAAACGGTACATAGCTGGAGGAAAAACATTAGAGCTTAGGACAACTAAGTAGAGAGGATTTGAGAGAGCAGGATTATAGCGAAAAAGGAAGTACAGAAAGGAGCCAGTTTCAGCACAAGCCATTGGACAAACCATAAGCAGCTTGGTTTGAGAGGCAGACAAGTTAATATAAAGTGGCTGCTAAGAGACTGGAAAAGTAAACATTGTTTTCACCAGCATCACATGTGGGGAAGAAAACAATAAGAGTCAGCCCCAATTATGGTGAGGAGGTAACAGAGAATAGATTCATTTGGGACCCCCAAATGGCCATATTCTCAAGTAAGGGCAAACCAGAAATAAGAGACCAGGCCCTACAAGGACTAAAACCCAGACTCAAGTCATCTTAATCCCTTATTACATTTAGCTGATTAACTACTATTCTACTTGTCTACCATAAGCTATCAAAAACCTTCTCTGGAGAAAAATAATCAACCAGAGCTTCTATAATTGTTCATACACAATTTCTAGCATTCAATTAAAAAGTAACAGGCAAAAAAAAAAA
>NW_023243242.1:0-1539 GCF_002007445.2 Ailuropoda melanoleuca
AAAGGATTCAGAGCAGGAGAAATACGAATGCCAACCTGAGCCAATCCCAGCCAACCCCCACGTTCAGAGGCTCCCTGGCCGCAAACCCTGGGCCTGATACTCAGCCTGATGCAGGCCCTCACCTGAGCCTTCTGGGGAGGTCACCACACAGCAGTTAGATCCGTCCTCCAAGTTCCTAGGCTTTAACCCTAAGCCTATGTTGGGTTTCGTGACCCATTTCCAGAGGCCTGGCCCCAAGCACCAGGGATTGCGGATGCCTGAGCAATACCAGACAACTCAGGCTTCCACACAGAAGGAAACCGAACCATTTGGGACACCAGAAAGTATTCAGAGCAGGAGAAATCTGAATGCCCACCTGAGCCAATACCGGCGAACCCCCACGTTCAGCGGGCCCCTGGAACCGAACCCTGACCCTCACCTGAAAGCACGTCCTCAACTCACCCTCCCAGGCGGTCGCTACACAGCCGACAATGCCAACCTCCTATGCTCCTAGGCCCTACCCCTAACACCAGCATGGGTTCTGAGAGGTCCATTCCCAGAGGCCTGGCTCCAGGCCCCAGGGATTAGGGACACCCGAGCCTTATCAGAGGACTCAGCCTGCCCCATGAGAGGAAACTATGCCATTTGGGGCTCCAGAAAGAATGCACACCAGGAGAAATCTGAGTGCCAACCTGAGCCAATCTCAGTGACTCGATTTCAGCCGGCCACTGACGGGAACCCTCTACCTGACATTCCCCCTCAACTAAGCCCTCAACTCAGCCCTCCTGTGAAGTCGCCAGACAGCCAGCAGATCGGACCACCCATGCTCCTAGGCCCTAAACCTAACCCTGGGTTGGGTCCCTAGAAGACTGTTCCCAGAGGTCTGGCTCCAGGCCCCAGGTTTTGGGGACACCTGAGCAATACCAGAGGACTCAGCCTGCCCCACACAAGGAAACCGAGCCATTCAGGACTCCAGAAAGCATTCAGAGCAAGAGAAAGCTGAATACCCACATCATCCAATCCCAGCGAACTGACAATTTCAGCAGCCCCCTGGCCACAAACCTTGAGACTTTCCCTCAACCTAACCATGCCCTCAACTCACCCGTCTGAGAAAGTCGACAACCAGTCTACAGGTCCGACCTCCCATGTTCCTAGGCCCTCAACCTGACCCTAGATTGGGTTCTGAGGGTCCATTCCCAGAGGCCTGGCTCCAATGCCCCAGGGACACTTGAGCAAGACCAGAGGTCTCAGCTTGCCACAGAGAAGGAAACCCTGCCATTTGGGACTCCAGAAAGGATTCAAAGCGGGAGAAATCTGAATGTCCACCTGAGCCAACCCCAGCAAACCCCCACTTTCTGTGGCCCCTGGCCGCAAACCCTGAGCCTGACACTCACCCTAACTGATGTCCTCACCTCAGGCCTCCAGAAAGGTCAACACACAGCCCTCAGATTGGACCTACCACACTGCTAGTCCCTAACACCAACCTTAAGATGGGATCTGAGAGGTCCATTCCCAGAGGCCTGGCTCCAAACGGCAGGGAAAGGCAACCACTGAACAATG
>NW_023243243.1:0-1539 GCF_002007445.2 Ailuropoda melanoleuca
AAGAGTTCTGCTTAGAACACATTCAATTCAAGATGCCCCATAGATAGCCGGGTAAAGGCATTCAGTAAGCACTCCGAGCCTTCTGAAGCCTGATAAATGACTGCTCTGTTTAAATATAAGGTAGAAGCAATCTAGCACCGGGTTAGAGAAGTATTCTGCTAGCATCAGTCTATCAGCTTTCTCATACATTCTTAGATGCAGTCAGATGTCTTCACTGCTGCCCATCAGTCTCTGAACTTTGCCTGCTAGCACGTGATTGCAGCACCCCGAACCTGCTGGGACTTAGTAAATCCTGCCCCCTTGTCCCCGCCACCCCCACCCCAACTTCCGTCTTTGAATTCTCCCTCCATCTAATCTTAGATGATCCAACTCTTCTAGACAGGCAAGATTCATCCTCCTGGTCCTGCCTCCTCCTCTCTGTGAGAAGCCTGGTGTCTACTGAGCACTGCTTGGTGCAAAACACCATGCTGGAAATACTCTCCACCCTGACTGGGATGGCAGTGCTTGTTCATCAAATTATATGTTTAGATACCTCAATTTAAAAATATGTCAGTTTGAGGGCACCTGGGAGGCTCAGTCGGTTGAGCACCTGACTCTTGATCTCAGCTCAGGTCTTGATCATGGTTGTGAGTTCAAGCCCTGTGCTGGGCTCCACACTGGGTGTAGAGCCTACTTAAAAAAAAGAAAAGAAAAGAAAACCTTGATTGGGAAAATGATATTATGCTAGGTGCTTTTCAAATAAAATTTTTTTGCCTCATGAAGCTTATGGTCCAAAGAAGGTATAATACGAAGTAATAGCAGATAACATCTAAGTGTGATGTGAGTAACCCCAAAATAAATGTTACAGAAATTGGACAATAAAACTTCACAGAGAAGATGGCACTTGACTCATTTAAGCATTAGGTGTTTAGTTGACTACAGCAGCAGAGGGAAGAGGAAGATTCTAGGTAAGGAAAATAGTGCGAGCAAAGGTGCAGATGTGGGACTAAAAAGAAGTTTGGGGAGACAGTGAGTAGATCAGCCTGGACTTATTTTGAGAAACAGTGAAAAATAATATTGAGAGGGACCCAACCTATTGAGTCTCTTCAATGCCAAGCTAAGAAGTTTACAAAGTACTGTGTGTGCTGCAAGGAGCTATTCAAAGTGATTGAACCAAAGGAGGACGTAATCTGTGTTTTTAAAGGAAATCTACTCCACCTCGTACACACATTCCACTGCAGAATCATTGGTTTATGTGACTTGTGGTTTGAGGTACAGAGTGCTTTCAATCTATACTCCTTAACAAGGCCTTCTGGGACATGGGTCAAAGAAAAATGGCTCAGCTCTGGGTACTCAACTTTCCGTGCAGCCATGGCCTTGTTTTCATTGTGTTCTAGACCTTTTACTATCTTTACTCTGAGTTCTAGTCCAGTCGTATCTTCACATTTTCTCCTTGACTTGACTTTTCTTTCCACCTTTAAAATGTGCAGTGACTTGTGTCAAATGTCCTCAGGCTCACCTACTATTCGAACTGCCTTTTACTGAGGCATCTTTTATGAC
>NW_023243244.1:0-1539 GCF_002007445.2 Ailuropoda melanoleuca
TCTAAAACCTATATCTTAATCCTTAAAAATCCGGAGTTTGAAAGGAATTGCTGCCAGATTATAATTTAAGACGGGGAGTATGTACGTTTGTTAAAAAGGCACAGGGTAGATGTAGCTGTTTGCATCTGTGTTTGCTGTGTTTCTTATTATAGCACAATTTTATGGCAGGAGTTGTTAACAAAAGAAGGTGAAAGGTGTAGAAGGCCCTCAAACTGTCGAAACTTTTCTTTAAACGTTAATTATATAGAATACTAGGGAGCTTTTGCTCAGCTGCTGTCATGTACTATTATGCTAATATAGTCATTATTTATTAATAATAGAACACTCTATTCTTGGCCATTTACTTATTTGTCTTAAATTTATTAACTTTTCCCTTAAATTACTACATTTTTATCCACAACAGTGTTTTCTTAGATTTGAGAACATCAGAACATTGATTTCATTTACTTCACAGACGCTTATTAAAGACCTACGAGGTACTGGGCACCGTATATGGTAAATGAGTTACAAAAGTGAATGAAAACAGTCTTGGGAGACGTAGTTAACCCAGTCAGGAAAGGCTCCCCCACAAAGTTGGTGCCTACCATCTGAGCGGTGAATGGGTATTTTACACTGGATGAAGAGCGTTACAGACAGGAGGAACTCTTTATTGAGAGGTAGCATGGTCTGGTCAGGTGACTTCAAATAGTTCAGTAATCTGGGGGCGCCTGGGTGGCTCGGTCAGTTAAGCATCTGCCTTCGGCTCAGGGTCCTGGGATCAAGCCCTGTGCTGGGCTCCCTGTTCCATGGGGAGCCTACTTCTCCCTCTGCCTCCCTCTCTCTCGCTCGCTCTCTCTGTCTCTCATAAATAAATAAAATCTGTAAAAAAAAATAGTTCAGTAATCTGGAGTCCAGAATAAATAAATGAAGTGTCTATGTACTAAGAACAGTCCTGCTATGTACCAGCAGTCTATAATATACTCTCACAGACCTATCCTGTCTAGAAAGGTCACATCAATTAAGTAAGGTAGGTTTAACCAACCTCATTTTTTAAGTAAAAACATAATATAATAAAAAAACATTTAAAAAAAGTAAAAACTAATGTTAATAATATTCCATCATTTGTCCAAGGTTAAATCCTAAATGGAAGATTAAACCAAAGTCTGACTCCATCTAAAGCCCCTGTTCTTTACGCTGCCAAATTAATTGTGTTCCTACGTATATTTCATATTTAATAAGGGCTCGCCTTTAACCAGTGGTGGTCATCACGCTGTTTCCGACAATACTTCTTAAACGCTATGTCTTTCTTCACCTCTCTGGTAAATTCCATATGTATGCTGAAATGCCAGACGATGTCCAAGAAAAATCATTTGCGATAAGGTAATATGATCGTCCCTGGGTTTCCCAAGGCATGTTTAACCTCCTTCGGGCTGAATTCTGAAACTGTATTCTGTGGAACACGAATGAAAGTTCAGTTGAGAGTTAATGGTCAATATTACAGTGGTGATATTCTTGTAAATATTTCAAATAAATTAAGAAAAATCATATAAAAATTTTAAA
>NW_023243245.1:0-1539 GCF_002007445.2 Ailuropoda melanoleuca
TCTAAGTAAAAAAGGAGTAGTTTGAATTAGATTATCTAGAAGTTGGGACGCCTGGGTGGCACAGCGGTTAAGCGTCTGCCTTTGGCTCAGGGCATGATCCCGGCGTTGTGGGATTGAGCCCCACGTCAGGCTCCTCCGCTATGAGCCTGCTGCTTCCTCTTCCACTCCCCCTGTTTGTGTTCCCTCTCTCACTGGCTGTCTCTATCTCTGCCGAATAGATGGATAAGGTCTTTAAAAAAAAAAAAAAAGATTATCTAGAAGTTTATTCCTATGTCTTAAATGTGTTGTTTCCCTTATTCAATATAAATAATTGATTATAATGATCACCAGAAAATTAGATACTTATGTAAATATTAGACAGCAAGTATTGCTTAACACTGGAATACAAATTACTTTCTCCCTAGAGGCTATTTTTGCCTTTATTTATGTATTATTTAAATGTTGGGAGAGGAGGAAGGGTATCAGAATCACTCTGATCTGAAATCAGAGATTTCAAATATCTCACACCTACTCAAAAATCTTTAAGGGTGTCAAGCTTCACCAGGCTTCCCAGGTGATTATGATGTATTCTTTTCCTTTTGATTAAGAAAAGCTGAGAGAGGGACATATATGTTGAATTTCAGATGGATGTGTACATTGATTTTATAGTAGGTTCTTTTTCTTCCTGGGAGTGGAATTCCTTCTATGGGTTGATTCATGAACTTAGAATGAAATATCTTACTAGATTATTACAGATACAAGATATTGCATAATTTTGCTAAAATATTATCATACAAGTTCCAGCATGTTGTGAACTAAGTAATTCTACCATAACTAAAACTTGGCTGTCTACATTAGTCAAGTATATATTTTAGGTAGAGACAGTGAAATTGCTGCTTTTGTCTGGTGGCCAAATTCACTCCTAAAGCATCAGTTTGCCTTCTGTTCCCTAGTCGTGTGCATATGAGTCACCTGGGACTATTGCTAAGTGTAGATTCTTTTGAGGAGGTTCAGAGTGGAGCCCACAAATCTGCATTTCTAACAAGCTTTCAGATGACGCTGTCCCAACAGGTCTAAGCACCACACTGAATATGACTCTATACAAAAAGACCCCACTTTTTATTCTTTATTATTACTTACTTCACTGGGTTCTGAAAACCCAGGTAGAAATTAGTTGTTTAAAAAACCTTTCTTTCCTCTTTGGCCACTGGGGCTTTTACTTCTCTATGCCACATCATTTTAATAATAAGATAACAAATTGCACTCCTCTATTTCCACCCAAATTAGCAATCCTGGAAACTTGAGCCACACTTAGATTCTATTCAGTTGCTTCTGAGTTCCCAGCATTGGCTCAAGTGTGACTACAAACTGGTTTTTCACCTGCCTTCTAGCATCTGCCAGGGCCCTTCTTCCCTGTTCCTCCTGCTGCTTGGCTGTCTCTGGCACTTTCCTAGGACAAATGTGGGGTGTCCTGTGTTCAGGCTACTGGGTCCAGTTCAGCCACCTATCATCACTTCAAGTGAACATAGTCATTCGAATCAGTTTTTCATTGCATCCTTT
>NW_023243246.1:0-1539 GCF_002007445.2 Ailuropoda melanoleuca
TCGAACTTTACATCAAAAACCAGGGATGTACTGTATGGTGACTAACATAATATAATAAAAAAAATTTTTTTAAAGAAAATCTTTATAAAAAATGCATTTTCATGATTAAAAAACAAAATTGAATAAATTTTTAAAAATCCCCAAATTTAAAATTAATGAACCTTTTATTTAGCTGCTGACATAACCACACAGAGAGAAACTAGTTCAAATGGTATTAAAGCTTAGTAATTTAACACGCATTCTTAGTGGGATATAACCTAAAGGCAAAAAGAAATGCCCACCCCCCCGCCAAAATCTGAAATCATTTTTGGTGATCATAATGGTATTATTCGTCTGAGCCCATTGTGTGTGTAATAAAGGGTAAAGCAAATGAGTAACTATGCTGGAGTTTTCAAAGCTGATATTTTCAGCGTGGTTAAAAGAAGTCACAGAGTAAGACCAATGAAGTATTAAGACTCTGGTTGAATCTGAATTGGAAATACCAATACGAACTTATGATGTATCTTATCTTTTTTTTTTTTTAAGTATGTACTTTCTAGTTTTGCCCGCTAAAAAGATCTGGAAATGTGTATAATCCAGTACATTGAACACCCACTATATCCAGATTGTGGTGTCTAAATACCGCTCCCCACTAAAAGGAACCAGGATTCCTTATAGAAATGGACAATTCTGAGTCAAGAGATGTATAACGAGCTTGGAACATCCTTTCATATAGATCCAGTAAGCTACTGAAAATTAGTAGAGTATATCAAAAGGACTCAGGAGCCCATTCCAGTAACTTCCATTGCCCAAAGATGGTATAATTTGGGCATCAAAAAAGATAGTAAGTACCATGAATTGAAAGAAGTCAAATATGTTTAAATCAATGGGACCATAGTAATATTAAACACACACATGCACGCAAACTCAGTGGTTATTTCTGGAAGAAGCTGGGGAACCAAATCATGGTAACCGATACATCGAGGGAAAGCATCAAGTGTTTATCCTGCTTTTACAACCAGGAGCTCAAAGTCACCACACAGTTGATGAGGGGAATCTTCTTTATAGAAGCAGTCCAGCTAAAAAATAAAGAAGGAATGATAGAATTCAAACATCACTCCTTCATGATCTAATGAATTAGTAGATCTAGGCAATGAATATCATTAGCTGCCAACGTGACAAGATACCCAGATGCCATGTGCCTTGTGCAGAAGAACCCAGTACAGATGAAGCAGCCGTGCCCAAAATCCTAGTCAACCCAAAAGGTCTATCAATTTCAAGCAAATACGGGAGACAGAGGAATACAGTACATGATACATGAGGATGAAAATAGAATGATCACAGTGTAGGAAAGTCAATTAATAGCAGCCATTTGATTTCTTCAACAAAATATTCTGAGAAAATAAAAGATAGAAGAAGAACTTATGGGGCGCCTGGATGGCTCAGTCGTTAAGCGTCTGCCTTTGGCTCAGGGCATGATCCCAGGGTCCTGGGACTGAGCCCCGCATCGGGCTCCCTGCTCCGCTGGGAGCCTGCTTCTTCCTCTCCCACTCCCCCTGC
>NW_023243247.1:0-3487 GCF_002007445.2 Ailuropoda melanoleuca
CGAGGTCTTTCATCCATTTGGAGTTTATCTTTGTGTATGGTGTGAGAGAGTGGTCAAGTTTCATTCTTTCACATGTGGCTGTCTAATTTTCCCAGCACCATTTATTGAAGCGACTGTCTTTTTTCCACCAGATGTTTTTTCCTGCTTTGTCAAAAATTAGTTGCCCAAAGAGCCGAGGGTCCATTTCTGGGTTCTCTATTCTGTTCCATTGGTCTATGTGTCTGTTTTTGTGCCAGTACCATGCCGTCTTTGTGATCACAGCTTTGTAGTACAGCTCGAAATCCAGCATTGTGATGCCCCCAGCTTTGTTTTTCCTTTTCAACAATTCCTTGGCGATTTGGGGCCTTTTCTGGTTCCACACAAATNCCTTTTCTGGTTCCACACAAATTTAAGTGCTGTTTGTTCCAGTTCTTTGAAAAATGTCATTGGTATTTTGATTGGGATGGCATTGAAAGTGTGGATCGGTCTGGGTAGCATAGACATTTTAACTATGTTAATTCTGCCAATCCATGAGAATGGAATATTTTTCCATCTTTTTGTGTCTTCTTCAATGTCTTTCAAGAGTGATTTGTAGTTTCTAGAATATAGATCCTTTACGTCTCCAGTTAATTCCAAGGTAACGTATGCTTTTTGGTGCTGTCGTAGATGGGATGGATTCCCTAATTTCTCTTTCTTCAGTCTCATTACTCGTATATAGAAATGCAACTGATTTCTGAGCATTGATTTTGTATCCCGCCACATTACTGAATTGCTCTGTAAGTTCTAGTAGTTTGGGGTTGGAGTCTTTTGGGTTTTCTATATAGAGTATCATGTCATCTGCGAAGAGCGACAGTTTGACTTCTTCTTTGCCAGTTTGAATACCTTTTGTCTCTTTTTGTTGTCTGATTGCTGTTGCAAGGACTTCTAGTACTATGTCGAATAATAGTGGTGGGAGTGGGCATCCGTGTCGTGTTCCTGATCTTAAGGGAAAGGCTTTCAGCTTTTCCCCATGAGAATGATATTTGCTGTAGGCTTTTCATAGATGGTTTTTATGAAATTGAGGAATGTACCCTCTATCTCTACACTCTGAAGGGTTTTAATCAGGAAAGGATGCTGTATTTTGTCAAATGCTTTTCCTGCATCAATTGAGAGGGTCATATGGTTCTTGACTCTCTTCTTATTGATATGATCTATCAAACTGATCGATTTGCGAATGTTGAACCACCCTTACATCCCATGATGAATCCCACTTGGTCTTGATGGATAATCCTTTTAATGTACTGTTGGGTCCTGTTAGCTAGGATCTTGTTGAGAATTTTGGCGTCCATATACATCAGGGAAATTGGTCTGTAATTCTCCTTTTTGATGGGGTCTTTGTCTGGTTTGGGGATCAAGGTAATACTNCTCCATATACATCAGGGAAATTGGTCTGTAATTCTCCTTTTTGAGGTGGTCTTTGTCTGGTTTGGGGATCAAGGTAATACTGGCCTCATAGAATGAGTTTGGTAGTTTTCTTTCTGTTTCTATTTTTTGAACCAGCTTCAGGAGAATAGGTATTATTTCTTCTTTGAATGTTTGGTTGAATTCCCTGGGAATCCATCAGGCCCTGGACTCTTGTTTTTGGGGAAGTTTTTGATCACTGCTTCTATCTTTTCATAATTAATCTGTCTGTTTAAATAATCGATTTCTTCCCGTTTCAGTCTTGGTAGTTTATAAGTTTCCAGGAAGGCATCCATTTCTTCCAGGTTAATTTATTGGCATAAAGCTGTTGATAAAAGTTTCTAATGATCCTTCCTATTTCATTGGTTGTGATCTCTCCCCTTTCATGCATAATTTTATTAATTTGGGTCCTTTCTCTATTCTTTTGAATAAGTCTGACCAGTGGCTTTTCAATCTTATTTATTCTTTCAAAGAATCAGCTTCTAGTTCTGTTGATCCACTCTACTGTGCTCCTGGTTTCTAATTCATTTATCTCTATTCTAATCTTGATCACCTGCCTTCTCTTGCATGGGTTAGGCCTGTTCTTCTGTTCGAGCTCCAGCTTCTTGAGGTGAGAATATAAAAACTCTGTTTTTGATTTTTCTCTTCTTTTGAGTGATGCTTGGATGGCTATGTATTTTCCCCTTAGGACTGCCTTTGCAGTGTCCCATAGGTTTTGGACCGATGTGTTTTCATTCTCATTGGTCTCCAAAAATTGTTTAAACTGATTTTTAATTTCCTGGTTTACCCCATCATTCTTGAGCAGAATGGTTCTTAGTTTCCAAGTGTTTCAGTTTCTTCCACATTTTTCCTTGTGACTGAGTTCCAGTTTCAAAACATTGTGGTCTGAGAATATGCGGGGAATAATCTCAGTCTTTTGGTATCAGTTAAAACCTGTTTTGTGACCCAGTATATGGTCTATTCTGGAGAAAGTTCCATGTGCATTCGAGAAGAGTAAGTATTCTGTTGTTCTGGGATGTAGTGTTCTGTATATATCTATGAGGTCCATCTGGTCCAGTATGTCATTCAAAGCTCTTGTTTCTTTGTTGATTTTCTGCTTAGGTGATCTGTCTATTGCTGAGAGTGGAGTGTTGAGGTCCCCTACTATTAACATATTATTATCTATATGTCTCTTTATTCTGGTTAAGAGTTGGCTTGTGTATCTAGCTGCTCCCCTGTTGGGGGCATAGATATTTATAATTGTCATATCCACTTGTTGGATACATCCTTTAAGAATAATATAGTGTCTTTCTGTATCTCTAACTACAGTCTTTAGTTTAAAATCTAATCTGTCTGATATGAGAATTGCTACCCCAGCTTTCTTTTGAGGTCCATTGGTATGAAAAATGGTTTTCCATCCCTTCATTTTCAGTCTGGGTGCATCTTTAGGTTCAAAATGAGTCTGTCGTAGACAGCAAATGGATGGGTCATGTCTTTTTATCCAGTCTGCAACCCTGTGGTGTTTTATGGGAGCATTTAGGCCATTCACATTGAGAGTGATTATTGAGAGATATGATTTTAATGATGTCATGTTGCCTGTGAAGTCTTTGTTTGTATAGATTGTAAATTTCTGTTCTGTATCAGTCTTGGGGCCTTTTTAGTTTTATAGGACCCCCCTTAATATCTCCTGTAGGGCTGGTTTGGTGGTTATGAATTCGGTCAGTTTCTGCCGATCCTGGAAGGTCCTTATCTCTCCATCAATTCTGAATGACAGCCTTGCTGGATAAAGGATCCTTGGTTGCGTATTCTTCTTGGATAGAGCTTTGAAAATACCCTGCCAACGCTTCCTAGCCTGCCAGGTCCCTGTAGACAGGTCTGACGTTATTCTGATATTTCTCCCTCTGTACGTAAGGATTTTCTTCCCCCTGGCCTCTTTCAGTACTGTATCCTTGGATCTAATTTTTGCGAATTGCACTATGACATGACGTAGTGTAGGTCTGTTGTCACTGACCTTGAGGGGGGTCCTCTCTGCCTCTTGGACACAAATGCTTGTTTCCTTTGCCAGATTAGGGAAGTTCTCAGCTACAAT
>NW_023243248.1:0-1540 GCF_002007445.2 Ailuropoda melanoleuca
CATGTGTTAAGTTCTACGCTCAAGCCTTGTGCACTTGAACAATGCCAGTCATACCTAATTTAAGAACCAAAGGAAAATATCTCAATGTGCACACTCTCTTTTTAAGGAGGCAACAGCCCCTACCATTAACAATAGCGACCTCGATCGATGTACAGGTTAACCCCTGAAGGAGTTAATTCTGAAGATGTTGATCACATGCTTAAAACATTAACTACACTTTGGGTCACGTTGGTCTATCCTCGAATATTTTAATTCTACGCCAGTACGTGGACCAGCAGGTTGCTGCTTGGCAATCAAGTCAACAGTACTGTCACTTTCACAATTTGTATGATACCCCTTTCTATGAGAATGTAAATTCCCCAACAAAATGATTCTTTCTCTGAATTGGCTTAAAGCGATGACTTTAAAAGAAACCACATGGATCAAAGGCGTGAGTAAACATGTGATCTCTCCACTAAAAAGGAATTTAGAGCTTAATTACACGTTTTAATTGCTATGACTGTAATTTGTTGGAAAAGCCTGGGATGTCAGAAAGGTCAGAGAAACGTGATAAAATGTTCCTGTTTTGACCTTTTTGGGGAAGCTCATTAGCTCAGCTTTATCAAATGCTATCACAACCCCATTCCCTAACGTATGAATAAATTATTATGCTCCTGCTTTGAATGCAATTAGGAAAAGTAACTTAACCACTCAAACTTTTCTCTAATATTGTATAATAGAGAACTTTACCATTTTGTCTGTCTCAAGACTGTTTTTAAAAGCTTGCACTTGGGACCAAACAAAGAAGGGTTTTTTTAAACGAAACCTAAATATGAAGTCTGTTGTGCATTTTCTGAGTTACAAGTGAAAGAAGTCTGGGAATTAGAACAAAGCTTTGCCTGGTTTCTCGTTTTCATTTTTTCAGAATAATGATACAGGGAATTTCTTTCACTTTTGCTAGAAAAGTTTGGAAACTTACCCAGGTGGTTAACCCCTCTTTTCAGAGAACCGCTCTCTGGTCTCTGCTTTATGTATCGTTTTCTGTGAAGTGCTCACAGTTCCTGTTGCTCTGATCTGTGCCTGAGCTTCTGCTCTCCCCGGAGGCTCAGGAACTGCTATGGAACATTGGCTGCATCCAATGTGAAACCGAGGAAGAACATGGTGTGTGAATTTTAAGGAGGCATTGTTTACAAAATAAATAGAACAATCACTGCAAGAGTCTACATTCTGTAATCTTAAGTGGGTTTTCTAACTTTTCAAAGCACTTCTGTTATGGACAGCTGTGGCTCTTTGAAAGCGAGGAAGTCACCCTTGAATTATCTGAGAATTACTAGTAAACGCTGAGCTGAGACTCCTTACAGGCGCACAAGGGTCTTGGGGAAAAGAATCAACTTGCCAGATATTAATTTTTTGATATTTCTCCGATATCCAAATAAACTGTCATGTAGGCACTTGGAGTAAAAACTTGAGGGACAAGAAGTTTGAAAATCTAGGGAAGTTACAGGCAGATGGGGCTAGATCTATAAGTTTGGTGGTCGTGGGTCACAGATTGTGTTAAAAC
>NW_023243249.1:0-419 GCF_002007445.2 Ailuropoda melanoleuca
CCTTTTCGTTCCATTGCCACAGCAAGTTTGATAGGATACTTCCCAGGCCCATACAACCAATGTGGAATCAGTCTCTCCGAGAAAAGGCTGATGTTAGCTGGAGATGTTTACCTGGACGCTCTGCTTGATTACCAGGAAGAAGGGCGCTGAGTCCTCGAAAATCCTGTACTTTTTCATTCATGCTCCNGAGATCATGTTTCCTGATCTTTCCCTGAATTGTGTGGTGTCTCAGGGACCACTAGATGGCACGCTCGTCAGCGTTCCACGACCACTTTCCGTCATGGATCCCTAATCACAAAGGCTGATGATAGTGCTAAGACTGGCTCTGCACGGTGTTGTTTCTGACGGACTTGCCTTTGGCCTTTTCGTTCCATTGCCACAGCAGGTTTGATAGGATACTTCCCAGGCCCATACAAGCA
>NW_023243249.1:590-775 GCF_002007445.2 Ailuropoda melanoleuca
TATTTCCCTGAATTGTGTGGTGTCTCAGAGACCACTAGTTGGCACACTCGTCAGGCTTCCAGAACCACTTTCCCTCATGGATCCCTACTCACGAAGGCTGATGATAGTGCTAACACTGGCTCTGCACGTTGTTGTTTCTGACGGACTTGCCTTTGGCCTTTTCGTTCCTTTGCCACAGCAGGTTT
>NW_023243250.1:0-1540 GCF_002007445.2 Ailuropoda melanoleuca
AAGTATTTATATAGACATTTTCCTGGTAATTTAAAAAAATGCAAAGCAAATATTTATTATTTAAGAAGTGATGGCATGGGGTGCCTGGGTGGCTCAGATGGTTAGGCGTCTACCTTCGGCTCAGGTCATGATCCCAGGGTCCTGGGATCGAGCCCTGTGTCAGGCTCCCTGCTCGATGGGGAGCCTGCTTCTCCCTCTCCCTCTGCTGTTCCCCCTGCTTGTGCTCTCTTGCACTCTCTGTCAAATAAATAAAATAAAATCTTAAAAAAAAATAAAAGAAATGATGGCAAATGGTTAAATGATACAGTTTCAAATATGAAAGTAATACAGAGTAGATTTGTATCATGGTTAGAAATAAATCATAAAGTATTGAATTATAATACATTATTTAATAAATCAATATCAAGGCTTTACAAAAAAACAAAATACAATAAAAATTATTAAAAATTAAAAATATCAGGAGCATGTTAGCAAAAATCAAAGGAAAAAAACAATAAAAAAAAAAGCCTTGAGATAGCCCAGGTGTTGGAATTAGCAGATATTAGCTATTATAAGTTTATTTAATGACTCAAAAGAAAATGTGATCTTAATGTTTTAACATATAGGGAATCTGAAAAAAAGTGAGGAATAAAAATAATAAAAGAAGAAAATAGAAATTTTAG
Source organism: Ailuropoda melanoleuca (assembly GCF_002007445.2). Taxonomy (NCBI): domain Eukaryota; kingdom Metazoa; phylum Chordata; class Mammalia; order Carnivora; family Ursidae; genus Ailuropoda; species Ailuropoda melanoleuca. The sequence goes on from NW_023243250.1 coordinate 663, forward strand.
ATCTTAAGAGTATACACTCTAAAATGATATACTCACTGAATGGGCGTAACAGCAGATTGAAGATGATAGAAAAAAGGTTTAGTGATCTTAAAGAGAAATGAATAGAAATTATCCAGTCTGAAGAATGGGAAGAAAACAATTAAAATCAAGAGAACAGAGGAGCAGCTGGCTGGCTCAGTTGGTAAAGCACGTGGCTCTTGATCTTGGGGCCATGAGTTCAAGCCTCACTTGGGGCACAGAGTTTATAAAAATAAAAAAAAAAAATAATAATAACAATAAAAGAATAGGAACTCAAGGACAAAGAGTCTAACTCATGTGTATTTTGGAAAGTACCAAATGATGAAAGAGAGATAATGTGGCAGAAAAAATATTTGACGAGGTAATGATTTTAAATTTTTCCAGAAGTTTTGAGAGAAACAGCCACTTATATAGATCCAGAAAACTCAATGAAACTAAAGCAGATTAAATATGAAGCAAGTATATTGAGTAATATCATAGTTAAAATACTGAAAATAAAAAATAAAGAGAAAACCTTAAATATATCCAGGGAAAATGACATGATATATACAGAGGAAGAATAATATCAATTAAGGCCAACTTTTTATCAGAAACAATAAAAGTCAGACAAATAATAGCGTTTAAATGATGAAAAACAAAAATCCACTCAGAAATCTATATACTGTATGTATAGGTATACATCAGAAAGAAAGGAAAATGAATATTTTAGATAAACAAAAGAGAGACTTCATTGCCAGAAACCTGCACTACAAGAGACACTATAGTCCTCAGTCTAAGGGAAATGATACCAAATGAAAATTCTGATCTATTTAAGGAAGAGATGAAAAAAAAAAAAAGAAATGTGGATAAATATTAAAAAT
>NW_023243251.1:0-1540 GCF_002007445.2 Ailuropoda melanoleuca
AGGACCGCCCAGCAAGGTTCCACCAAACCACGCCAGGTTGTTATTTTAGCGAAGGAGACCCCAGCCTTCCCCGGGCACCTGTTCCCGCCCCTCCCAGCCAGGGCAGCCCTTCCAGGTGCCCAACAACGAGCAAGTCCCTTTTTTTTTTCTTTTCCTTTCAAAGATCCATCCACTTATTTTAGAGAAAGAGTGAGGGCCTGAGCAGGGGGAAGAGCAGAAGGAGAGGGAGACAAGCAGACTCTCCACTGAGCAGGGAGCCCAATAAGGGGCTCTATCCCAGGACCCTGGGATCATAACCTGAGCCAAAACCAAGAGCCAGACCCTCAACTGACTGAGCCACCCAGGTGTCCCTGCGAGTCACTTTTAACTTGGAAAATCCCATTCCATCTTCTCCCCAAGGATATGCCTGGCCAAGTACACAGCATTCTGGAAACTGGGGCTCTGGGAGGCTGAATAACGAAGGCCTAGGTCACACAGTTCTAGTAAGGGTGGTAAGAGTTTAGTAAGTGATAGAGCTGGAACTTGGCCAGGACTTTGGCTCCCCATCTGAACCCTGGCCCTGATGCAGTGCTGCTCTCACATCCCTGATCACATTCCACCCAAAACCATCCCGTGAGCCAGGAATGATAAAGCCCATTTTGCTCGTGGAAAAAGTAAGACTCAGAGAGTGTAAGTAACTTGCCTCAAGTCACACAGCTAGCAAATGGCAGAGCCTGGCCTTCTCCCCGATGTGCCTCCTGGGCCAGTGCTCTCTTCCTGTGCCCCAGATCCCACATCTTCTCAGGTCAGCTTCTTCCTCCTTCTCGAAGCCCTCCAAAGACGGACCTCAGCCCCTTTCCGCACCCAGACCCTGGCTCTCCCTTCATTTATTCATCCCCTGCGGTCAGTCGCCCCCATGAACACGAGCAAGAAGAGAAAAGATAGACGGCAATGAGGATTGTGTTCAACTGTTTTACTTAAGTCATAATCATCCCTAATCTAAATTTGCAGGAATGTGTTACACAGGTTAACCATTCACATATATTGTACTGCAGTTTCAATTTAAAGCCATTCAGAAGGCAGAAGTATGCTAAGTGAACGACTCCCAGATTACTGTCCTTCAGTTAGATAAACCACAGCGGGGGGCGGGGGGTGGTTGGGGTTTTGGGTTGCCTTTTTTTTTTCCTGGGGTTTTTTTTTGGATTTTGGTTTTTGGTTTTTGGTTTTTGATTCCAGAATTGGTGCTGTCTACTCTGGTTTGGGTGCATTTCTGGCTCTTCCTTCACATACAATTAAAGGCTGAGGAGTCCAAGGCAAAATGAAGACCCTCCAGGCTACAGATTGGCATGAGGGAGTGGCAGTGGTCTGGGAGACATGGTGGTTCCATGGACTCATACACCTGATGGAAAAGATACATACTCGGGTCTGTGACCTGCTCCCAGCTGACCTCAAGGCCCGCTGCCCACCACTCCCTCTCCAACTCCTCTCCAGCCCAGACTGAGCATGCCACCCCTGAGCATAACGTTCTCTTTCTGACCTCTGCATTTGCACATGCTGTCTC
>NW_023243252.1:0-1540 GCF_002007445.2 Ailuropoda melanoleuca
GGAAGAGTCTTGGAAAGAGCCAGCCTATCTCTGGGAATGTGAGAGACAAGATATTTTGTGAATGACTGGGTCATAAGAGACTTTTAATCATAGGAAACAAACTGAGAGTTGCTGGAGGGGAGGGGTGGGGGAATTGGGTAACTGGATGATAGGCATTAAGGAGGGCATGTGATGTAATGAGGACTGATTGTTATATACAACTGATGAATCACTGAACTCTACCTCTGAAACGAATAATATACTATATGCTAATTATTTGAATTTAAATTAAAAAAATAAAATGTCTGAGGTGATATCTCTTTGTAATTTTGATTTGTATTTCCCTGATGATCAGTGATTATGAGCACCTTTTCATGTACCTATTGGCCATCTGTGTGTCTTCTTTGGAAAAATGTCTATTCACATCTTCTGCCCATTTATTAATTGGATTTTTTGGTGTGTTGTTCTTGTTTTACTTTTGGGTTGTATGAGTTCCTTATATTTTGGATATTAAACCCTTAAAAGATATATGGTTTGCAAATATTTCCTCTCATTCTGTATGTTGCCATTTCATTTTGTTGTTTCTTTTGCTGTGTAGAAGATTTTTAGTTTGATGTAGTCCCACTTGTTTTATTTTTGCTTTTGTTGCTTGTGCTTTTGGTGTCATATCAAATAATTTTTGCTAAGACGAATGTCAGGGAGATTTTTGCCTATGTTTTCTTCTAGGAGTTTTATGGTTTCAGGTCTTACATTGAGTGTTTAATCCATTTTGGGTTGATTTTGTGTATGGGTGTAAGATAGTGTTCTAGCTTCATTCTTTGGCATGTGGCTGTCCAGTTTTCCCAGGACCATTGACTGGAGAGACCATGATTTCTCCCTTGTATATTCTTGGCATATAAATGAACTGGCTGTATTCAAATGGGTTCTCTATTCTGTTTCTTTGGCCTATTTGTGTGTTTTAAATGTAAATACCATATTATTTTGATTATTATAACTTTGTAATAGTTTGAAATCAGGGAGCATAATGCCTCCAGCTTTGTTCTTCTTTCTCTAGATTGCTTTGGCTATTCAGGGTCTTTTGTGGTTCCATGCAAATTTAGTATTATTTGTTCTAGTTCTGGTGATAAATACCTTTGGAATTTTCATAGAGATTGCACTGAATCTATAGATTGCTTTGGGTAGTATGGACGTTTTAATAATATTAATTCTTCCAATCTTTGAGCATGGAATATCTTTCTTTTTATTAATTCTCCTTCAGTTTCTTTACTAATACCTGATAGTTTTCAGTGTACAGGTCTTTCACCTCCTTGGTTAAATTTATTCCTGGGTATTTTATTTTTTTGGATGCAATTTTAAATGGAATTATTTTCTTAATTTCTCTTTCTAGTAATTTGTTATTAGTACATAGACATGAAACAGATTTTGTGTATTGATTTTTTTGTCCTGTAACTTTACTGAACTTGCTGATGAGGTCTAACAGCTTTTTTGGTGAAGTTGTTATATAAAATCACATCATCTGCAAATAGACACAATTTTACTTCTTTCTTCCTGATTTGGTCCA
>NW_023243253.1:0-1541 GCF_002007445.2 Ailuropoda melanoleuca
AAAAATCAAAATTTAGTTTTTTAGTCTTACTTAGCTATGTTTTGAATTTTCAATAGTCACATGTAGCTAGAGACCTCACAGAGAACATTTCCATCAAGGCAGAAAGTTCTGTGGCATAGCACTGACCTAGGTGCTCAGTCAAATGGTCTTGATTTCTGTAGTAGTCACAGGGGCATTATAGGTATGACCTATAATTCAAATTTCTTACCAGGTATCATTCTATCATAGGCATGTGGGGTGATAGCTGCTTGGGTCAAATGGATTATTTTGGGACTTGGGGCTAATGCTTGTCTAGAGAACCTCCAATATTTATTAGTCTCGGGGAAATCCCTTTCTTTCTAATAGGTTAAGGAAGGCTGTGGAATAGTTAGAACCGAGAAATTCACATCAAATTAGACTTCTTTTCGAAGCATACTTGTAATATATATTCATGTATGTATTTTATTTTATTATATTTTTAAGTTTATGCATACTTCTACCTTCTAACAATGATTTAGAGCAATTTCTCCTTGGAAGATTTTTCAGTTATTTTCCACAAAGTGACTCATTCAGGTCTATTCAACATATATTTATTAAACACTAATGCCCAGCTAGATATAAAAACTCTGGGAAATATTCAGATCTTTGAAGAACAATTCCTGCCATTAGGGAGTTTGTAGTAGGAATGGGGAAAATACATTTTTATACAAAAAGTTTAAAAATGCAAGATAATCTGGGTTAAATGTGTAATAAATGGCATAGTACCATATGTATTATAGAAGGAGATTTCTATGAGCTTGAGTGGTTGAAGAAATTAAGAAGGAAAGGGACTTGAACTGAGATTGAGTATGTTTTAAAAAACTTTCCAGCAGAAAAGAGCCAAAGAAAATATGTAGGAATCAACAGCACATAGTAGATATTGCGTTGAGTGTAGGTTAGTCTGCTTACATTCTATTGGCTAGGACTTAGTTACATGGTCTATGTTCCAACCAATGAAGGAGACTAGGAAATGCAGTCTAATTGTGCTCAGGAAGAAGATATTTGGCGATCATCTAGCAGCCTTAGACACACACAGGAAGCCAATAAATCTAGTTTGGCTAATAATATTGAGGGTCAGTATGGGAGAACAATGAGCAATAAGACTGGAAATTTAGCATAGGGTTATATTGTGGGAGATTTTGACTGACAGTCTAAGCATTATGAACTTTGTTTTGTAATCATTTGGATGCTTTTGTACAAAAAGCTTTTGTACAAAAGAAAGAGAAGGTGAAAATGGGGGTTTACAAGCATTAGTTCAGTACACTGAATGCATTGGAAGAAGAAAGATTTTTAAGGAAAAAGGTAATCCAGGTTTGAGATGACAAGGTCTTGGCCTAGGGCAATAGGAGTGGAAATGAAAGCATTGACTTATAGCCTACTAGAAAGAAACTATAAAATATGATGATTGATTAATTTGGGTCCTATGGAAGAGGAAGGAATTAAAATGATGGGGAGAGGGGCGCCTGGGTGGCACAGCGGTTAAGCGTCTGCCTTCAGCTCAGGGCGTGATCCCAGCGTTATGG